>NC_142803.1:12637422-12724032 GCF_049724085.1 Artemia sp. Qi Xiang Cuo
TAAATTTAATTCAATACCACTTTCGCATACAAAAGCATTCAATATTCACGTAATTAATGATTGTGACAAAGGAGATGGTTTTTGTGTGCTTCCCAATGCTTGAAAGGTATGTCAGCACGTAACTGTATAACGTTTTGACCCAATTTGGACCACTGTTCACATATTTTGCTGATAATTTTTCCCAATTTTTGTTGATAATTTTCCCAAATTTCGTCGATTATTTTCCCAAATTGTTTAAAAACATGTGAAAAATTTGGGAAAATAATCAACGAAATTTGGGAAAATTATCAACGATAATTTGGGAAGCTTTGACCCAATTTAGACCTTCATAATCTTTTCACGGGTAGACAAGTCAGATCTCTCTTGAACGCCAAACTTGGCTTCAACGTTGGAACACTAATTTTGAAGAAACTAATTTTAAATTAATTTCTTCCAATACATACATAAAAATTGGCAATTAGTAGTGCAATGTTATTATTAGATGTTTTTAGGAATTACAAGTAGGTTGCAAAGTCTCAAGTTGGTTTCAAAGGCATTTTGAGAAAGTTTCTGCCAAAATACGTGTTCCAGGGTAATTGGACTGCTGATGGCAGATAAAATGAGAGGAGCTATTTGTACGCGCCGATATAAATACAAATATATATATATATATATATATATATATATATATATATATATATATATATATATATATATATATATATATATATATATATATATATATATATATTTATATATATATATAAATATATATATATATATATATATATATATATATATATATATATATATATATATATATATATATATATATATATATATATATATATATATATATATATATATATATATATATATATATATATATATATTATTTATTTTCTGGTAAACAAACTGGAAGAATATTCTATAATAGGAGCTTTTCAAGCGTAAAGCCCCGTAAAATTTTGGATCTGCCACTAAAATGTGTGATGTCCTTCAGTTTTCTGAAAATTCCCTAAGAATTTTACAAAAAACACTTCTTAACAGACGTTTGGTATTTTCTTGGATAGGGCTTTTGTGGGAACTTTTCCTAGAGCAACCAATAATCTGAACCCAAGTCATAAAATAGGTCTCAATCAGGAACCTTTATTGCTATATAAATTCATAAAGTACAAAGATTTTCAAACAGAAGTGTTTATTCTTTGAAGTTCAGGAAAGGTCTGCCCATTTCATACAAAAACATTGATTGAAAACGAAACTAGTCTTATGTTGGCTCTCTGCCAAAACAGGTAACTAGACTTTTCAAGTATCACAGGAACTACAATCTGAGAAAATAAATATCACAACGTGAAAAAAAAGTTTTTTCGTGAAAAAGTTGCAGATCCAGAGGGGGGGGGCAAGGGTACCCCCTAAAGTAGTGTAATTTACCTTATTAATACAAGTTTGCATTAATTAGACTTGCTCCTAACGTAAGTTTATTGGATCACCCTATTTTGCGCCCCCCCCCCTAAAAAATCCTGGATCCGCCCCTGAAACCATCACACCTATTCCACCAGTTATTAAAACAAAAAAAATCCTTATTTTCACAGATTTCATCCACCCCCCGCCCCTTTTTTTATAATATCCTACATAGGCCAATCTGTTGAGTCCATTGTATATAAATAATAGATTGTCATAATTTGTATATAAATTAAGTCATACCTGTGAGATGGGACAGTTGCAAACCACTTGGCTGGCTCACCAAGTTTTTTTCTGCTTTCGCAATTACAAATAATGCACTTTCTAACCATTTTTCATTGATTGACGCAAACACACTAATCCATAAGTGCACAAATAAGTGGGAAGAGCTTTTTGTTTGCACCAAGAATGAAGAGCCAGAAATCATCTGCGGTAAACTTACTGATAATTATATAAACTGTGATATATATATATACACTGTCAAATTAGCCATCTGGTGATATCCCTGTTTCTACTAGGTATAATTAAAATATTATACTACGTTTCCTTCCACTGTTACCTCCATTTTCAAGTCATATTTAAAAAAAAAGAATATCCAGCAATTTTTTATGATCAATCAGGCAGACTATTTGGTAAATTTTTACCAAATCATATTATTGACTTCGGAATAAAGTGAATATACCACTTGATGCCTTTTTCTATGCTCTTTCCAAATATAATAACCGTTTTTGTCAGAAATGAATTTTACCCCCACCCCTATATACCAATTCAGGGTATATATTTGCACATTAGGGAGGTGGGGGAAAGTTTAAACTTACCTCCCATTTACATCAGAAATAAAATTAGCAGCCACCCTCTAATGTGCAAATATAGGTAAATTCTTACCAAATCATATTATTGAGTTTCAAATAAAGTGAATATACCATTCAATGCCTTTTTTTTATGCTGATTACAAATATAACAATCATTTCTATCGGAAATGAATTTTAGCCCTTCCCCTATATATGTCAATTCATGATATATATTTGCACATATGGGGGTGGGAGTTGGGTTAGGTTAGGGCGGGGGGGCTGAAATTTATTTCCGATTGAAATGATTATTATATTCATAATTAGCATAAATTTCAATTGCTGCCTTGATTCTAGTTGCCCATTTGTTACGAAGAAAATTTGCAGGGAAAAATTTCCTATAAGGCCGTGGATAACGTCTGGAATTTTGATATCAGTTAAGAAAAAAAAACAGTTATTTAAAAAGACGTTAAAGAATCCAACTGATTATAATATTAAAAAATTTTAAATTTTCAAAAATAAATTAACCGCACTGATACGATTGTCGAAACAGAGGTATTATAAAGAGTCTTTCGAAGAAGCTCAAAATTCTCCTCGCAAAACGGGGTCTTTAATTAATTATATTTAAAAAAAACAAAGGAATTGTAAGTTTCCTGAAGTTATTAGTTTAGAAGATGGATCGACTACTAACAAATTGGAGAAAGTGGCTGATATTTTGAATACTTATTTCGCTAGTAAAGGTGAGAAAATTGTTTCGTCAGTAATGAACCAGTTAGTTTGATGTAGTAATCAACATTTTTCTTCATACCTTCCATCTCCTCAAAGTAATTAAATTTTGATTGGGCGTATTTTTCGGTCAGGAATAATAAAAATAGTTTGTGATCTAAATCCAAGTAATTCAGCGGGAATTGACGGGTCTAGTTCTATAATTGTTAAAGAAATATTGTCTGCAGTAATTTTACCATTACAGCATATAATTAATCTTTCATTTAAAACTGGAGTTTTCCCGTCTGCTTTTAAAGAAGCGAGGATAATTCCGCTTCACAAAGGTGACTCTCCTGAAAATCAAACAAATTACCGCCCTATTTCTATTTTGTCAGCATTTTCTATAATATTTGAGAAGGCAATTTATAAGAGGTTCTATGACTTTCTTAAATCGTTAAATTTTTTCACAAATTCCCAGTTTGGTTTTAGGTCTGGACACAATACTGAACACGCTATCATTGCTCTCATCCAATATATTCATGAATGCTTAGATAGAGGTGAAATTCCAGCTACAATATATTTAGATTTTAAAAAAGCATTCGAATCAATATCCCATTGTATTCTTTTTCGTAAATTGGATAGTTGTGGTGTGCGCGGATCGGCGTTGGATCTAGTTAAATCTTATCTTGATAAGAGAAAGCAACGAATAGATGGAGGTAATTTTCTCTCTTCGCCTATTCCTCAGTCCTCGATAGTTGGGGTGCCTCAGGGCTCTGTCCTAGGTCCTCTGCTTTTTCTAGTTTATATAAATGATTTTCACCGCGCTTTGGCAATCCCATGTCTCAGCACACATTTTGCTGATGATACAGCAGTTTCAATTTCTGAGAGGAATGACGAATCTAATAAGAGCATTTACATCCAGAAGCGTATTCACGTTTTGCTGATGATACGGCAGTTTCAATTTCTGAGAGGAATGACGAATCTAATAAGAGCATTTACATCCAGAAGCGTATTCACGTTTTGGACAAAGCATCAGGAAATAATTTCGCTATGAAGTAGTCGAATAACAGCTTTGCTGCATTCAATCAATCAATCAATCATTTATTAGCCACTCAAGAGAAAAAAACAGTGGAATAAGACACAAACAAAAAAGAAAAGGATATACAGATTCATAATATATATAAAAGCATATTAACATTTTAAATAGGATAATGTAGTTATTACAAACCAGCTGTTATAGTTCGGAAGGCATTACGTAAAACTTAGATTTGCATTCAAACTATTAGGCGAGATCTAGATGTGGGGTACTTTAGTTTATAATCACAAAAAAATGAACTGTAGAGTACAAACTATAATAAATTCATTAATCAAGTTAAACAAAATAAAGTAACTAGTTTTGCTTATTTGTTTTGACGGTTTATCGTGGCAACAATGAGCAAAATGGGTTTGAATTTTGCCCCAAATCTTCAATAATGACTCGTGAAACACAAGAGTCGTTTAAATAGAAAAATAAGACGCTTTTTTAAAAGTACAAAAAAAAACTTAATCGTAAATAAAAAGGGGTCGAGGAGGGGGCAACCTCCTTTATATACGTAATAATTTCTGCCCGTTTTCTTTTAATGTTGCTCCTTACTTTCAGTTTAAAAAACTTTTTTTTGTTTAATCCTCTTTTATTATTTGGTACTGTTGTTGTCCCAGTTTTTTAATTTTTTTCGATTATTTTGCCCCCCCCCCCATTTTTTCTATTTGTATCTTTAAATATTTTTTAATATTTTCAAATTTTTCTTTTACTTTACCACTTTTTTTTAATTTTTTAACTTTACCCAACATTACATTCAATTATTTTGACTAAGAAATGATTTTTCATTCTGTTATTGCTGTTTTGGCATGGTTTACCAGTTTTTTAATTTTCTTGTTTTTTTATGTATGTTTTTTTGCTTGTTTTGTTTTTTTACGACTTCGAAATTCAAATTTCACCCTTCGCAGCTAAGCTTATGATCCAAATTTTTCGAAATAAATATCCTATCTTTTCTCTTACCAGCCCTTACATTTTAAAACTTTTTTTGTGTTTTTATTTAAAAATATGATCCCTAGATATTGAAAAACACTTTTATTTTTGTATCTTTATTGAAAATAGGAAAAAAACCTTACCTCTCCTCTACAGTCTGTGATATGGCACCAATGATGCGTCAATGGTGTGGTCTTTTGTGATAATTTTTGTAATGGTGTGGTCATTCCGTGATATGGCACCAATGATGCGACAATGCTGGGGTCATTAATTATATGAGACATAGAGAGAGAAAGAGAAAATATAATTGGCAAAACAAGACTATATTTTATTACTATTCTGATTGCAAAATAATAAACACAGATGTGAAACTACAACGAAAGTGTTTTCAAAACTTTGAGTTTCTCGTTTAAGACATTCTTCCACTCATCAACACCATTTTTTACTATTCCATCCCATGCTTTTGAGCGGCATATAGTGGTGAAGTCTTGAACGCTACCTATGTTTATCAAACTAGCTAAATCGGTGGTCTTAGGCTGCAGACGAAACACTTCGTACTGGTTTAGCTGATTCAAGATACTTTCTATCCATGAATGAAGCTTGACTCGAACCATTGTATAAGATTCAGTGTTACTACGCTCCAATTGCTGGAATACAAAATAAAGAATTTGAACATGATCTGGCCTTGGAAGAAATCTTCAAAAAATCCCAGGGACAAGTCTCTCCGAAATATAGAAAAAAAACCTTCCAAAAAGTCTCTGAAATGTGAATAAAAACACCCTGTTTCCAACGCAGACATTTTACGTTGCAATCCCTTCCCGTTTAAATTATTTTCTTATTTTAACACAACTTCAAGGAAACATCTATTGAAGAAATTTGAATTCACAGAACGATGATAACATTAAAGATCTGCAACAAACTTAAAAAAAAACAGAGTATCATTAAGAGTTTCATTTTGGCGAATAAATTTTCTTTATTGCTGTAAGGTTGAAGAATTTCCTGCCCGTTAAAAACCGGGGATAGAAAATAATTGACTCTAGATTGCTGAATTGAAATAGGAAAACCATGAAAAATTTTGGAAATCTGTTTGGGATATGTCTGGTATCTAAGCGTTAGAAAAGGATTGATAGAAAAGGATGTCTGAAAGCTAAGTGTTAGAAAAGGATTGATAAAAAAGGATGTCTGGGAGCTAAGTGTTATAAAAGGATTGATAGAAAAGAATGTCTGGGAGCTAAGCATTAGAAAGGGATTGATAGAAAAGGATGTCTGGGAGCTAACCGTCTGAAAAGAATAGATAGAAAAGGATGTCTGGGAGCTAAGCGTTAGAAAAGGATTGATAGAAAAGGATGTCTGGGAGCTAAGTGTTAGAAAAGGATTGATAGAAAAGGATGTCTGGGAGCTAAGTGTTAGAAAAGGATTGATAGAAAAGGATGTCTGGGAGCTAAGCATTAGAAAAGGATTGATAGAAAAGGATGCCTGGGAGCAAAGTGTTAGAAAAGGATTGATAGTAAATGATGTCTGGGAGCTAAGCGTTAGAAAAGGATGTCTGGGAACTAAGCGTTAGAAAAGGATTGATAGAAAAGGATGTCTGGGAGCTGAGTGTTAGAAAAGGATTGATAGAAAAGGATGTCTGGGAGCTAAGTGTTAGAAAAGGATTGATAGATATATATATATATATATATATATATATATATATATATATATATATATATATATATATATATATATATATATATATATATATATATATATATATATATATATATATATATATATATATATATATATATGTATATACATGTATGTACATATATATACATATGTATACATGATATATATACAAATATATATATATGTGTATACATACATACATATTATATAAAATAACAACATATCAATATTATTAATTTTGACAACTTAAAATATCTAATTATTCAATAAAAAATTTAATGAACTAAAATTTAATGAAAAATACTCAATTCGATTAATAATTCAATTAAAAAGGAACTAATTATTAATCTACTTACTTGGCTAGCCTCATCCCTTTTCTTCTTTGACTTCTTAGCTTTCAGAGACTTCAATAAGGTAAAAATAAGGTTTAGCAGCGAAGTGGATAGGCAGGCCACCTGCAAGAAAACAAATCAATTTATCGAGCTCTAACACCATAATCTCAACATTGTCTTACTGTAACTTATAACATATACTCTCGATATTGTACCTTATAACTCGGATTAAAAAAAAAAAGATGTTGTTTACACAAATTAGTGCAAACTTTTAGGGACCAAAAAGGATAACAAGACACGCAGCTGGAAATCCAGGGTATGGGCACCGATGCCAAGTCACGAAAATTTAGGAAGGGCAAGGAATTTTTTTATTTGGTTAATTAAGATCAAAATATGTATTTTTCAAAATAAAAGGTTGTTTTTTCCCAAATTTTAAAATGGAAATACTAAGATATTTTCTCTCAAAATCCAGGGGGGGGGGAGGGGGCAGTACATAATTTACCTTCCATATGTTCCTAAAGTCACTACAAGCTTAAAAAAAGTTTGCACACAAAATAATTTTTCTGTAGTATTTACCAACAATTTCAAAATCATGAATCTCCTAGACTCTGGTAAAGATATAGCCCCCCAGTTACTCGCCAAAGAGGGGTTTATCAAATACCATGTGACTGTGGCGACTTTAATGTTGGTAGAACCCATAAAAATTTTGAAAAACACCTACAACAGCACAAAGATGACATAACTAAAGCTTTAAATTCTAATAGTACAGATATTACTTTTTATTCTCCTTTAGGCAATCATATCTATGATAACCATAGCCATAAGAGGCTTTTTGAAGAAACTTGCCTTATTAGTAATGATTTAGGCATAAAACATGTTGTTCGAGACTCAATCAAAATTAAAATTAAAATAAATAGTCATACTTCTTTAAATAGGGATGTAGGGGAATATTCGCCTAATGCCTTATATACAAATTTAATAAGAAATGATTTAACTAATTATATTAAAAAACCAGTAAACAACTCCACTCAATCTGTTATGGATAGACCTTCTAGGCGGGCTGACAAAAAGGCAAGATTTGCTTCAAGAGCTTGTCTGTAAGTTTTTTTTTTATTCCATTTGAATGAACTGTCTTTCTTCACTTCACTTGATGTACCATCTTGGTTGAACTTCCTTGAAGTAATGATGCTAGGACTGTATTTAATTTTTTTTTTTTAGTTTTAATGATCGTATTTTAATGTCAGTTTCTTTTATATTGTTTTTTTCTTCATTTGTTTTTCTGAAGACGGCCCTTGGATATAGGGTGGAAATATTCATTTAAAATTGTGTTCTACTGTCCTATAAAAAATAACAAACTTTTCCAAATGTTCTACTTATTGTTTATAAAATGAACACCCCCCGGAAAATTTAATCCTAAAAACGCGCTCTCTAGGAAGCTTTGGACCTACTTATCAAGCTCTGAAATCTTTTAATGCGCTGTCAGATTACCTATCCGACAAGCCCCATTACTTGTCTTTGGCGTTTCACGAGACGTAAATGACGTCACAGGTTAGTAGGATTACGACTTGAAACGGTCTGGATTTGTTGTCGGATAAGTTACACCGACTAATCCTGAAGAATCCAGGATTACTGATGGTTGGTGACGTCATAAATAAACGAAAAATTCAATCTTTTCAAAAATGGAAAAAATATGTGAAATTATATGCATAGAACGAAAAGAGACAGTATTGTGAAATGTAACACACCTTCCGAGGTTTGTAAATAACCAATGGAGTGCACGTAATAAATATTGTTATTCGCCTAGTTGCCTATAGTGTTTCAATTGACAAGTTGCCGGATAAGTATTTTTTGTTCTATCCAGCACCTTCTATCCAGGTGCTACCTTCCCAGAGAACTTAATATTAGACAAGTCAGACAAGGGATGCTCGAATGTACTATTTATCTCAACATGGTTACCATGTAACTTTTATTAAAACAAAATTTTGTCTTGACAAAGTAGTACGAACTTTCATATGTATTAAATGGCAATAGACACGTCTGCAGACACAGGGTAAAATGAATATCCTCCTCAGATTGTACCAAACAACCCCCTCCCCCCTCCCAGCAAAATTAATTCCTAAAAACGCACTCTCGAAGAGGGTTTTTACCAACTTATGAAGCTCTAAAACCTTCGTCCGACATGTTTAACTTTAAACTTGTATTTTTTTGCTTTATCAGTAACTTAAAATTTTTCACTCGACCAATCTCGGGGGGGGGGGGACTCCTTGCATACAGACCAGAATATGAAGACTGTCTTAGGACCTACCTCAGGAATTAAAAATGACAAATTAACACTGGATGAATTAACGCAGCCAAAAACAAACAGAAATTAAAATGAATAGTTAAGGCAAAGGATAAATGAAGAGAAATCACCGTAAATGATATCTAGGCTACCTCCCCCTCTAACCCTCTAAAGACTATAATGTAATTCAAAACCCTCCTGATTCTGAAATGTAAAATTAAAACCATCCTCTAAAGACTCTATGGATTTAAAACCCTCCTTATTCTCGAATGCAATATTAAAACCTTCTCTAAATACTATGAATTTAAAACCCTCCTTAATCTAGAACTTAATTTTAAAACCCTCCTCTAAAGACTGTATGAATTTAAAACCGTCATTATTCCACAATGTAATATTGAAACCCTCTTCTAAAGACTCTATGAGTTTAAAACTCTCCTTATTCTGGAATGTAATATTCAAGCCCTCCTCTAAAGATTATGAATTTGAAATCTTTTTATTCTGGAATGTAATATTAAAACCCTCCTCTAGAGACTATGAATGTAAAACCTTCCATATTCAGAAATGTAATATTAAAACCCTCCTCTAAAGACTATGAATTTAAAAACACCCTTATTCCAGAATGTAAAATTAAAACCATCCTCTAAAGACTCTATGGATTTAAAACCCTCCTTATTCTGGAATGTAATATTAACACCCCCTCTAAATAATATGAATGTAAAACCCTCCTCAATCTACAACTTAATTTTAAAACCATCCTCTAAAGACTGTATGAATTTAAAACCGTCATTATTCCACACTGTAATATTGAAACCCTCTTCTAAAGACTCTATGAGTTTAAAACTCTCCTTATTCTGGAATGTAATATTCAAACCCTCCTCTAAAGATTATGAATTTGAAACCTTCTTTATTCTGGAATGTAATATTAAAACCCTCCTCTAAAGACTCTATGAATGTAAAGCCTTCCATATTCAGAAATGTAATATTAAAACCCTCCTCTAAAGACTCTATGAATTTAAAAAAACCCTTATTCCAGAATGTAATATTAAAACCCTCCTCTAAAGACTCTATGAATTTAAAACTCTCCCTATTCTGGAATGTAATATTAAAAACCTCCTCTAAAAACAATTTGAATTTAAAACCTTCCTTATTCTGGAATGTAATATTAATACCCTCCTCTAAAGACTCTATGAATTTAAAATCCTCCTTATTCTGGAACTTAATATTAAAACACTCCTCTAAAGACTCTATGAATTTAAAACCCTCCTTATTCTGGGATTTAAGATTAAAACCGACCTTCTAAAGACTATGAATTTAAAACCGTCCTTATTCTGGAATGTAATTTTAAAACCCTCCTCTAAAGACTATGAATTTAAACCCCCCTGATTCTGGAATATAATATCAAAACCCTCCTCTAAAGCTTCTATAAATCTAAACCCTCCTTATTCTGCAATGTCATATTAAAACCCTCCTCTAAAGACACTATGTATCTAGAATCCCCCTTATTCCAAAATGTAATACAAAAAACCCTCCTCTAAAGACCCATGAATTTAAAACTCTCATTATTCTGGAATATAATATTAAAAATCTCCTCTAAAAACTCTCAGAGTTTCAAACCGTCCTTATTCTGGAATGTAATATTAAGACCCTCCTCTAAAGACTCTGTGAATTTAAATCCTCCTTATTCTGTAACTTAATATCAAAACACTACTCTAAAGACTCTAAGAATTTAAAACCTTCCTTATTGTGGAATGTAAGATTAAAACCCTCCTCTAAAGACGCTAAGAATTTAAAACCCTCCTTATTGTGGAATGTAAGATAAAAACCCTCCTCTAAAGACTCTATGAATTTAAAACCTTTCTTATTCTGGAATGTAATATTAAAACCATCCACTATGGATTTAAACACCCCTTATTCTGGAATGCAATATCAAAACCCTCCTCTAAAAACTCTATGAATTTAAAACTCTTCTAATTCTGGCACCCATTTGATGCCATTTCAAGAAACCAGCTAGCCTAACCTTGCATTAAACTGAAAAAGTTGTTTGGCAACACTGAGTGAATCAAAGGATAAAAAAGGTATTTCGGACATTCTTTGGTGAATGTAGACAGTCACCAATTTCGGACATTCACGGTAACATATATACTTCATAAACGACTGCTAATTTCACTATAGATTGTACCAAAGTAATTCTGAAGAATCTTAGTCTTGCACACCGATATCCACAAGAAAAAAACAATAAATATACCTTTAGTGAATGGTTGTCATCCATAAAATTTGGCATTCCAAGAGTTTTTAAAGCCACTAATTATGAATATTTGTCAATAATTCAAAAGACTATCAAAAGAATATTTGTCAGCCGCAACCCAAATATAATAAAAAACCGTACACCTCTATGTTACGCCCAATGCTTGAGTTTCGTAGGAAACGCATCCACTCGTTTCAAGTGAGATAAACTACTACTTGAAAGTGTTCATCGGCGTGCCATGAAAATGCCATACAACCTAACAGCTCTCATTTACCATGATAGGCTTGCAGTACTAAAAATTACGACCCTTACCTACCGTAGAAAAAGATGTGATGTCATCACAGCATTCAAGGATCTACACGCCAATCAAGCCTTCTCCCCATCAACCCCAACCGGAGTACCTGGAGAAATTCCCAGACAATTTGCCAACAAACTACTATCCGCAAAGAACATTACCAATCTTACCCCAAAAATGTTCCTCCACTTTGGAACTCCTTAAGCAATCAAACCATCCATTCTCAAAACCTGGAGTTATTCAAGCTAGATGTGACAGAAAGAGTAGCGTCTACATCGGGATACCCCAGTCATCAACCAAACTTCAAAGTCAACACTGGAATGCATAAATCAAGGGGTAATTCTTCAACACCTGCACAATAGAATTTAAGGTAAGGTGATGGTAAGTCTGGCTCTTGGTAATGTCACCAATATAATAAGATTCTAATCTGAGCATGTTAAAGCAAAATCCAGTATTTAGTTACAACTCCCATTGAGGCTAAATCGATGCCTGCAACCAACTCCCTGAGGTGAATCCGATCAAACTTTCAAAACATTTTGGTATATGAAACTCTAAATTTGGAAGGACTTCTATTAGGATGACTTCTTGGCAGTTTTTGTTGGAGCTCACCCAAGGTAAATAACCATTCTAAGCAGCGGTTACCTTACCTTACTCAAAAGAAAATATTTTTAATTTTGAAGAAAATATTCAGCCCCAATGCTACAACTACTTACCCTTTTGCGACTGCTACTGCTGCTAGTACCCCAGTTACATTTACCACTTATATAGTCCTACCATTACTGGTCCTTCCAAAAGTACTCCTACAACTACTTACCAAATCCTAGCTAAAACTGCTACGACCATTCCTAACAGAGTAGCCCTCCCAATTCCTACTATGAGTACACTAACGACGACAAAACCTACCATGACTACCCCAAGCAAGGGTAGTGCTATCAAAACTACTTTTAGAACGACTGTTACTACCATGATACTAGTTATGGCCAATACCCCAAGCAAGGATAGTGCTATCAAAACTACTCTTAGAATGACTATTACAGCCATGAACTGCTACAGTTGCCACTAGTTTTGGCCAATACTTTGTTCATTTTAAGTTCAAACCTCTCGAAAAACAAGAATGACGTTTACACTTTACAGATAAAACAAGTTTTTAAAATGTAAATATTATAACATGTAAAAAAGGCAAAATATTACTCAAATTAAGAAAAATATAGATTTTCAATATTAGTATGGATAAACTAATAAAAAGTCTTCATTAATCATTTTTTTTAACCTAAATTAAGGATATTGTCTCAATGTCTCAATTATGTGTTTATGGACCATTAAATAAACATTCTTTAATTACCATTTATCAAAATCTTAATTCAAGACTTTGTCCAAATTGTCAGAAAATGGATTGCATCAATACTGTAAATATAATAAACGAAAAGCAATTATATAACCCCGTCTTTACAACCCCAGAAACGGACTAACCGAAGCATTATTTTCTTTCTTTCTGTAACGGCTCTTTTCTTTCTTTTGTTTTTTAGCATAAATAGAATTACCGTTATACCTCAACTTGAAAGTAAATTTTCTGTTTTAGGCAATATTATATCACAGATTCTCCAAACTGAATTCTCTCCATCCCATCAATTAGCTCACATATGCTTGCCACATTCGTCACAAACAACATACTGTTGCCATCAAAGTCAATCAAACTTTCAATACATTTGGCAAAGCCAGAAACAATCTGAATTTCTTTACTTGACAACAAAGCACTGATCTTTGGAGTGAAAGGCATCAGTAGTATTATATTTCTATTTTCTTCTTTTACTTTTATCTCTTCAAGCTTACTTTCCAATTCGAGCCTTAATTTCGTTAGTTTTTCACATTTTGAATAATTTACACCGTTGTTAACACCGTTGCTCAGATGCTGCGACATGGACCAATCAGCTGATTGGGTTAAGGCAATTAGAACTGTATGGAGCAGTGTGTTGCGAAGCAGTAAATAGTTACGTTCCATGTGATAGGTGTCAGTCTGATTCTTTTTGATCTCTGCGTCTGATATATTGTCATATGATATGAAATCGGTGACGTCACGGTTGTCTATTAAGTCAGAGTTGCCATACCTATCAAGATCATAATCTGCTCCAATTTCTCGAGCCGTGTCAAGTACCTGCAATTGTAGAAAACTTTACACAGAAGAAAATAACCAAGCATACATAATGAGGAGTGGGGGGTGGGTCCTTCCCCTGTGAAACTAGGCCAAAAGGGCCCCGCTCTCGAAACAAAATTGAAAGTAGCACTCTGAAAATCCATTATACCATATTTTATCCCCTTTCAAAAGGAAGACACTGCTCTAATACACCCCCCCCCCCAAGGCTCAGAATTGACGTACCCATGAGTTTTTCCAATATATTGAGGATATTTGTCAAAAGATTGGGTGGGGTGTTTTGGGCACCAACTTCGTCTATTCTAATCACCAGATATTTTGCCGATAGGTGCAAAATATGACATTAATTTTAATTTATTGTGACTGAGCCGTTCTGTTGGACATTAAATATTATGAATATTTTCTACTTTCTTTTTTTTTTTGTTCAAAATCTATATTCACAGAAAATCGTTTTACATGAATATAAACACTTTCAAAGCACTTGAAGCGTAATATGGATTGGTGGCACATTTTCTGTTTATGCTCCTTCGCAGTGTGCATAAGTGCTAAATCAAAGATTTTATGATAAAGCTCGGGATTTAAGCAAAAGAAAGACTTTGTTTGACCATTGTAACACCCCTTAAATATATTTATTAATATTACTCTTGAGAAACGATTGATGGGGAACCAGAAAAGTAACGATTTTCAGGAAAAGATCAAAAAAATTTCTGCGGGGATGAGGCAACCTTTATAATATTTTTTGATCCCTTAATATTTATATATTTTTTTCACATACCCTCTTAGCATTTAGCTGGAGATTTATTGTTCTGTAAATCTTCTGGCCGTCCAATATCTCGCAATCATTGCATCATAGGCAGCGCAATCGCGTTGCCCAAATAAAGAACGATGTTGACGCAATGTATTATTTTTTTTGTAGACCAGGGCACTTCGTATCGAAGGAGTTGTCATAGAAACTTCGAAAAGGGCTCATTCGATTGGAAATTGGAGTGACTAGTGTTCTTTTTATTAGTCGAAAGTGATTGGAAGGCAACTAACACCCCTTCCATGCCCACTATTTCCACAAACACATCCAATCAAAATTTTGAGATATCCCTTTTGTTCAGCGTACTGGATTTCCAGATAGAAATTATGTTTTGAGGAAGACACTCCCCCACGGCCCTCAGGGCAAGGGTTGTAAAGTATGCCCTGGAGGCACATAAGATTTTTTATAGAAAGCGTTCAAAAAGCTGTAGAAACTTCAAAAAAGGCTCATTCGATTGAAAATTCAAAGGGCTAGTGCCCTTTTTAATAATCGAAAGTGATTGGAGCGCAACTAACCCCCTCTCACGCCCACTTTTTCCCCAAACACATCCAATCAAAATTTTGAGATAGCCATTTTGTTCGACGTAGTTGAAAGCTCTGTAAATTAGGTCTTTGAGGATAACAACACCCCCCCCTCCCCACAGCCCTCAGGGCACGGGTTGTTAGTTAGGCCCTGGGGGTATATAAGTTTTTCAAAGAAAGCGTTGTAGTAGAAACTTGAAAAGGGGATCATTCAATTGGAAATTGAAATGGCTCGGGCCATTTTTAATAGTCGAAAGTGATTGGAAGGCTTGACATTTTTATAGTAAAGATCGATGTGGGTACAATGTTTTATTGTTTTTTTTACCAGGGCACTTCGTATCAAAGGAGTTGTCGTAGGAACTTCGAAAAGGGCTCATTCCATTGAAAATAGAAAGGGCTAATGCACTTTTTAATAGTCGAAAGTGGTTGGAATGCAACTAGCCTTCCTTCCACGCTCACCCTCCCATTTGCCCAGTATGTTTAAAAACTAAATTTTGCCTTAAGATTAAATCAAAATGCACTGTGCTAAAGCTAATTCCCAGTAAGGCATCTCAGCAATATCCCAAGAACGACTGAGGCTATTACGCCCACCATTTCCCCAAACACATCCAATTAAAATTTTGACATATTCATTTTATTCAACGCAGTAAAGTTATGGAAAATAGGTCTTATAGGATGACAACCCCTTCAGAGCCCTCAGGGGAAGGGTTTTAAGTGATACCCTGGGGGCATATAAGGTTCTTATGGAAAGTGTTGTCGTAAAAACTCAAAAAGGCCTCATTCGATTGGAAATTAACAGGGCTAGTGCCCTTTTTAACAGTCTAAAATGAATGGAAAGCAACTAAACCCCCTCTCACGCCCACCAGTTCCCCAAACACATTCAATTGAAATTTTGAGATAACCATTTTGTTCAATGTAGCTGACAGTTCAGTAAATTATTATTTTGAGGAGGACGCAACCCCCAGGGTAATGATTCTTAGTTATACCCTGGAGGCATAAAAGGTTTTTATAGAGAATATTTTCGTAGAGACTTCAAAAATGGCTCATTTGCTTGGAAATTGAAAGGGCCAGTACCCTTTTAATAGTTGAAAGTGATTGGAGGGCAACTGCACCCCCTCTCACACCCCCCAGATCCCCCCACAGATCCACTCAAACGTGTGAGATATCTATTTCGTTTAACCTAGTTGAAAATTTTGGAAATTAGGTCTTTGAGGATGATAACCTCCCCACGGGCCCTCGAGGTAAGGGTTGTAAGTTATCCCCTGGGGGCATATAAGGTTTCATTGGCAGCGAAATCGCGCTGCCTCAGTAAAGAACGATGTCGGCACACTGTATTATTTTTTTTTCCTTTAGATCAGGGCACTTTGTATCGAAGGATTTGTCGTAGAAACTTTGAAAAGGGCCCATTCAATTGGAAATTGGCGTGGCTTGTGCCCTTTATAATAGTCGAAAGTGATTGAAAGGCAACTAACACCCCTTCCACGGTCACCATTCCCCCAAACACAAGCAATCAAAATTTTTAGATAGTTATTTTGTTCAGCGTAGTTGATTTCTTGATAGAACTTACATTTTTGAGGAGGACAATCCCCCACAGCCCTTAGGGCAAGGGTTGTAAGTTATGCCCTGGGGACATATAAGGTTTTTTATAAGAAGCGTTGACATAGAAACTTCAAAAAGGTTTCATTCGATTGGAAATTTATATGGCCAGTGCCCTTTTTAATAGTCAAAAGCGACTGGAGGGCAACTAACCCCCCTCTCACGTCCCCCGGTTCCCCCCACACATCCAATCGCAAGTTTTAGAGAGCAATTTTTTGCAACGTAGTTTATCTTTCTGGAAGTTAGGTCTTTGAGGAGTACACTCCCCCCCCCCTACAACCCTCAGGGCAAGGGTTGTAAGTTATGCCGTGGGTGTATATTAGGTTTTCATAGAAATCGTTGTCTTGGAAAATTCAAAAAGGGCTCATTCGATAGGAAATTGAAATGGCTAGTTCACTTTTCAATAGTCGAAAGTGATTGGAAGGCAACTAACACCCCTACCACACCCACCATTTAGCCAAACACATCTACTCAAAACTTTGAGATAGCCATTTTGTTCAATGTAGTTGAAAGGTTTGCAAATATATCTTTTAGGATGACACTCCCCCCACATCCCTCAGGTTATGGGTTGTAAGTTATGCCCTGAGAGCATATAAGTTTTTTATAAAAAGCGTTTCATTAGAAAGTTGAAAAAGGGCTCATTCGATCGAAAATTTAATCGGCTAGTGCCCTTTTCAGGAGGCGATAGTATTTTGAGGGCAACTAACCCCCCTCTCACGCCCACCTTTTCCCCAGACACATCCAATTAAAATTTTTAAATAGCCATTTTGTTCAACGTAGTTAAAAGTTTTAGAAATTACATCTTTGAGGATGATAATCCTCTCAGAGCCCTCAGGGCAAGGGTTGTAAGTTATGCCCTGGGGGTATAAAAGGTTTTTATAGAAAATGATGTTTTGTAAACTTCAAAAAGAGCTAATTCTATTGTAAATTAGACTGGCTTGTGCCATTATTATCAGTATAAATTGTTTGTAGTTTAACTAACACGCCTCTCACATACACCATTTCTCCAAACACATACAATAAAAATTTTTAGACAGCCATTTTGTTTGACGTATTTAAAACGTCCATAAATTATGCTTTTGAAGATGACACTGCCTCCAAAGATCTCAGGGCAAGGGTTGTGAGTTAGCCTTGGGGGCATATAAGTTTTTTTTTATAGAAGGCGTTGTCGTAGAAAATTCAAATATGAGTCAGTCGATTGGACACTGAAAGGGCTAGCGTCGAGTTTTAAATTAGGAATTTTAATTAGGGCCACTTAATCCCCACTTAACCTACCCCAATTACGCCA
Source organism: Artemia sp. Qi Xiang Cuo (assembly GCF_049724085.1). NCBI lineage: Eukaryota > Metazoa > Arthropoda > Branchiopoda > Anostraca > Artemiidae > Artemia > Artemia sp. Qi Xiang Cuo. The sequence goes on from NC_142803.1 coordinate 12,655,544, forward strand.
AAACTACCAAAACCACTTTTTTGTTATCAGATTTCTTAGAAGTATTTGATATTTATGGAAATTAGGCATTTGAGGATGATAACCGCCCCCATCCCTCAGGGCAAAGTTTGTAAGTTATGCCCTGGGGGGATATAACATTTTTATTGAAAGCGCTGTCGTAGAAACTTCAAAAGCAAAAGGGCCCATTCGATTGGAAATTGAAGGGGCTAGTGCCTTTTTCAATAGTTGAAATAAGGTTTTTATAGAAAGCGTTGTCTTAGAAACTTCAAAAAGGGCTCATTTGATTGGAGATTGAAATGGCTAGAGCCCTTTTTAATAGTCGAAAGTGATTGGAAGGCAACTAACACCCCTGTCCACGCCCACCATTTATCCAAACACATCTAATCAAAATTTTGAGATATCCATTTTGTTCAAAGTAGTTGAAAGGTTCTGCAAATTACAACTTTGAGGATGACACTCCCCCTACAGCCCTCATGTTAAGGGTTGTAAGTTCTGCCCTGGGGGCATAAAAAGGTTTTTATTGAAAGTTTTGTCATAGAAACTTCAAAAAAGTCTCATTCGATAGGAAATTCAATTGTCTAGTGCCCTTTTACATAGTCGAAAGTGACTGGAAGGCAACTAACCCCCCTCTCACGTCCCCTTGTTCCACCCTCACATTCAATTGCAAGTTTGAGATACCGATTTTGTTCAACGTAGTTGATATTTCTGGAGATTAGGTCTTTGAAGATGATACTCCCCCCCTACAGCCCTCAGGGCAAGGGTTGTAAGTTATGCCCTGGGTGCATATAAGGTTTTTATAAAAAGCATTGTCTTAGAAACTTCAAAAAGGGCTCATTTGATTGGAGATTGAAATGGCTAAAGCCCTTTTTAATAGTCGAAAGTGATTGGAAGGCAACTAACACCCCTTCCACACCCACCATTTATCCAAACACATCTAATCAAAATTTTGAGATAGCCATTTTGTTCAAAGTAGTTGAAAGGTTCGGAAATTATATCTTTGAGGATGACACTCCCCCCAGATCCCTCAGGGTAAGGGTTGTAAGTTATGTCCTGAGGGCATAAAAGGTTTTTATTGAAAGCTTTGTAGTAGAAACTTGAAAAAGGGCTCATTCGATAGGAAATTGAAACGGCTAGTGCCCTTTTCAATAGTCGAAAGTGTTTTGAGGGCAACTAACCCCCCTCTCACGCCCACCTTTTCCCAAAACAAATCCAATTAAAACTTTTAGATAGCCATTTTGTTCAAAGTAGTTGAAAGGTTTAGAAATTATATCTTTGAGGATGATAATCCTCTCAGAGCCCTCAGGGCAATGATTTTAAGTTATGCCCTGGAGGTATCAAAGGTTTTTATAGAAAATGTTGTTGTTGAAACTTCAAAAAGGGCTAATTCTATTGGAAATTAGAATGGCTTGTGCCCTTATTAGCAGTCGAAAATTTTTGGAGTATAACTAAACAGCCTCTCACCCACACCAGTTCTCCCCACACCTACAAGAAAAATTGGTAGACAGACAGTTTGTTTGACGTAGTTAAAAAGTCCATAAATTATGCTTTTGAAGATGACACTGCCCCCGAAGAACCCAGGGCACGTGTTGTGAGTTATGTCTTGGGGGTATATACGTTTTTTTTATAGAACGCTGTGTCCTAGAAAATTAAAATAGGAGTCAGTCGATTGGAAACTGAAAGGGCTAGCGTCGAGTTTTATATTCGGTAGTGATTTTAGGGCAACTAACCCCCCACTTAACCTCCACCAATTACCCCCAAACTACCACAACCACTTTTGAGAGAGCTGTTTTCTTAGAATTATTTTTAATTTATTAAAATTAGGCATTTGAGGATGATAACCGCCCCCCATCCCTCAAGGAAAAGTTTGTAATCGATGCCCGGGGGGCACATAATATCTTTATTGAAAGCGCTGTAGTAGAAATTTCAAAAGCAAAAGGGCCAAGTCGATTGCAAATTGAAGGGGCTAGTGCCTTTTTCAATAGTTGAAATAAGGTTTTTATAGAAAGCGTTGTCTTAGAAACTTCAAAAAGGGCTCATCTGATTGGAAATTGAAATGGCTAGTGCCCTTTTTAATAGTCGAAAGTGATTGGAAGACAACTAACACCCCTTCCACACCCACCATTTATCCATACACATCTAATCAATATTTTGAGATAGCCATTTTGTTCAAAGTAGTTGAAAGGTTCGGAGATTACATCTTTGAGGATGACACTCCCCCCAGATCCCTCAGGGTAAGGGTTGTAAGTTATGTCCTGAGAGCATATAAGGTTTTTATAGAAAGCGTTGACATAGAAACTTCAAAAAGGGCTCATTCGATTGGAAATTCAAAGGGCTAGTGCCCTTTTTAATAGTCAAAAGTGATTGGAGGGCAACTAACCCCCCTCTCACGCCCACCATTTCCCCAAACACATCCAATCAAAATTTTGAGATAGCCATTTTGTTCAACGTAGTTGATATTTCTGGAGATTAGGTCTTTGAGGATGATACTCCCCCCTACAGCCCTCAGGGCAAGTGTTGTAAGTTATGCCCTGGGTGCATATAAGGTTTTTATAAAAAACATTGTCTTAGAAACTTCAAAAAGGGCTCATTTGATTTGAAATTAAAATGGCTAGTGCCCTTTTTGACAGCCAAAAGTGATCGTAAGGCACCTAACATCCCTCCCACGCCCACTATCTATCCAAACACATTTAATCAAAATTTTAATATAGCCATTTTGTACATAGTAGTTGAATGTTCCAGAAATTATATCTTTGAGGATGATACTCCCCCATAGCCCTCAGGGTAAGGGTTGTAAGTTCTGTCCTGAGGGCATAAAAAGGTTTTTATTGAAAGCTTTGCCGTAGAAAGTTGAAAAAGGGCTCATTCGATCTAAAATTGAAACGGCTAGTGCCCTTTTCAGTAGGCGAAAGTATTTTGAGGGCAACTAACCCCCCTCTCGCGCCCACCATTTCCCAAGACAAAACCGATTAAAACTTTTAGATAACAATTTTGTTCAAAGTAGTTGAAAGTCTTAGAAATTACATCTTTGAGGATGATAATCCTCTCAGAGCCCTCAGGGCAATGGTTGTGAGTTATGCCCTGGGGGTATAAAAGGTTTTTATAGAAAATAATCTTGTGGAAACTTTCAAAAGAGCTCATTCTATTGGAAATTAGAATGGCTTGTGCCCTTCTTAGTAGTCGAAAATGATTGGAGGATAACTAAAACGCCTCTCACACACACCATTTCCCCAAACACATACAATAAAAATTTTGAGATAGCCATTTTGTTTGACGTAGTTAAAACGTCCATAAATTATGCTTTTGAAGATGACACTGCCCCCAAAGATCTCAGGGCAAGGGTTGTAAGTTATGCCTTGGGGGCATATACGTTTTTTTTTAGAAGGCGTTGTCGTAGAAAATTCAAATAGGAGTCATTCGATTGGAAACTGAAAGGGCTAGCGTCGAGTTTTATATTAGGTAGTGTTTTTATGGCCACTAACCCCCTCTTCACGTCCACCATTTACCCAAACACATACAAACACAGTTTTGAGATAGCAATTTTGTTCGAAGTATTTGAAAGTTATGGAAATTAGGTCTTTGAGGATGATAACCGCCCCCCCCATCCCTCTGGGCAAAGGTTGTAAGTGGTGCCCGGGGGGCATATAACATTTTTATTGAAAGCGCTGTCGTAGAAACTTCAAAAGCAAAAGGGCCCAGTCGATTGCAAATTGAAGGGGCTAGTGCCTTTTTCAATAGTTGAAAATGATTGGAAATCAAGTAAAGCCCCTCTCACGTCCACCATTTCCTCAAACACATCCAATCAAAACTTTGAGATAGCCCTTGTTCAACCGAGTTCAAAATTTTGTAAATTAGATCTTTGAAGATGAAAACCTCCCCACGGGCCCTCGAGGCAAGGGTTGTAAGTTATACTCTGGGGGCATAAAAGGTTTCATAGGCAGCGAAATTGCGCTGCCTAAGTAAAGAACGATGTCGGCACAATGTACTATTTTTTTTTCCTTTAGATCAGGGCACTTTGTATCGAAGGATTTGTCGTAGAAACTTTGAAAAGGGCCCATTCAATTGGAAATTGGCGTGGCTTGTGCCCTTTATGATAGTCGAAAGTGATTGGAAGGCAACTAACACCCCATCCACGATCACCATTCCCCCAAACACATGCAATCAACATTTTGAGATAACCATTTTGTTCAGCGTAGTTGATTTCTTGACAGAACTTACAGTTCTGAGGAGGACAATCCGCAACAGCCCTTAGGGCAAGGGTTGTAAGTTATGCCATGGGGGTATATAAGGTTATTTATAAAAAGCGTTGACATAGAAACTTCAAAAAGGGTTCATTCGATTGGAAATTCACATGGCTAGTGTCCTTTTTAATAGTTGGAAGCGATTGGAAGGCAACTAACCCCCCTCTCAAGTCTACCTTTTCCCCAAACACATTCCCTCGAAATTTTTAGAGAGCCATTTTTTTCAACGTAGTGTAAAGTTGTGGAAATTATGTCTTTGAGGATGACCCTCCCCCCCCCCCTACAGCCCACAGGGCAAGTGGTTTAAGTTTTGCCGTGGGGGTCTTTAAGGTTTTCATAAAAATCAGTGTGATGGAAAATTCAAAAAGGGCTCATTCGATAGGAAATTGTAATGGCTAATTCACTTTTTAACAGTCTAAAGTGATTGGAAGGCAACTAACACCCCTACCACACCCACCATTTAACCAAACACATCTAATCAAAACTTTGAGATATCCATTTTGTTCAAAGTAGTTGAAAGGTTTGCAAATTATATCTTTGAGGATGACACTCCCCCCAGATCCCTCAGGGTAAGGGTTGTAAGTTATGTCCTGAGGGCATATAAGGTTTTTATTAAAAGCTTTGTCGTAGAAACTTCAAAAAGGGCAAGTTCGATAGGAAATTCACACGGCTAGTGCTCTTTTCAGTAGTCGAAAGTATTTGGAGGTCAACTAACCACCCTCTCGCACCCATCTTGTCCCCAAACACATCTAATTAAAACTTTGAAGGAGCCATTTTGTTCAACGTAGTTAAAAGTCTTAGAAATTACATCTTTGAAGAGGACAATCCTCTCAGAGACCTCAGGGCACTGGTTGTGAGTTATGCCCTGGGGGTATAAAAGGTTTTTATAGAAAATAATCTTGTGGAAACTTTAAAAAGAGCTAATTCTAGTGGAAATTAGAATGGCTTGTGCCCTTCTTAGTACCATAACTTAACCAAACTTAAGACTTAACCAAATCAAAATAGCGTAAGTGTATCCAGGCTATCACAGAAAGTAAACAGATTTTTTTTTTTGCGAATGGTATCAAGTTTTCTATTTCAGGTCAACTAGAGGAGGAATGAAACTAAATTAATACTATTATTTGTGTCCTGATTTTTAATCGGGTGTACGTTGTTAAAAATTGCTAAAAATATTTCTTCAGCATACAAATAGCAGGCCAAACTATAAAGGCTTAAAAAAACGAAAAGATTTAAAGTATTATTTTCTTTTTCCCTGAAAATTATGTCAATATAAAACGGACAGAAAGTAATTCAAAAAACTTTTTCCACAAAATAAGTTTTTCAAAGAAAAGTAAAGAACTCCATAAAAACAAAACTAAGCAATAAAATCAAATATTCTACCAAGCGTGAAACTACCGCAAATCCGCATCGATAAATAAATGAAACCCAAAACGAACAGAAATTACAATAATTAACCGAGTCAAACTCAAAACGAGCAGAAATTGAGATGACTAGGGCTAAAAACCCTATGCCTTCCCCTTTACTGAAAAAAATACAAATAAATATGCATTGTCAGTTTAATATACATATACTGATATTTAGTAATCAAATATTAATATTGTTTCATTTATTAGAGTTACAAAAGTAAAAACATTTATATTTTTTCAGTAAAGTGCAAATTCAGTTACAATGATGAAACGCCGGTGATGAAAATCAGTTACAATGAGCTGTATTGAACGCAAGGATGATTTGCTTCCTCTCTTACAAGCAGCCTTGATTTGTCCAAAGTGATGGTGGCTAGTAATTGAAGTCTAGCTAAACAGACGTGTGAATGGGGCTTTACTTTTTAGACGATCAGTTTTTTCCTTATAAGGTAATACACCTGTTACTGGAGGGTAACCATTTCATTTTTCCAGGATTATCTTATAGGTCTTTTCGATCATCAGTAGTCGGCAGATTTTTTAGGGATTTTAAAAGTAATTGGCAGCACTAATAGTCCCTACATTGGGTAAGTTAGGAATTATGTATTATTTTTTCTTGTTTATATACAAGAATGTTACACTCACCAATGAATCAGTTAAAGAAGTTTAAGCTTTGTATGAACTAGTAACACGTTTTTTCGTTCTTTTTTTTCATCACAGACTAAAAAATGTACCACTGGAATTCAAAATTTTTAATATATAAAAAAATTAAATAAAATGGCTAAAAATTAGCAAAAAATAAATAAAAATAGCTGAATGAAAAACATTGGACAACTAAAATTAGATTGAAATGCTTATCTTATGCCGAAATTTCAAAGTTTGCAAAACTCACAGTGGATATATTTTAAAATAGTATATCTTTCCTGAATTTTATTAGGTTGTAAGTCAACCTTCATTTAGATTAATTAGAAATGATTCGAATTTATTCCAGCAAAAACGAAGAGTAAGGAAATAGTTTTATGCAAATCAGTAGATATTTGGATCTCAATATATTTGAGTCCAAATATCTCAATATATTTTGAAGCTGAATATATAGTTGCTTTATGAAGGTATATAGCATATTGTCCAGGATTAATGTAATTTTTCAACTAAATATGATTCCAAGCAATAAATTTAATGAAAAAAGAATATTAGACAGTAGTTTGTTTGTAGATTGTCAAGATTTAAGATCCAGATGATTCATGGTCGAAGTTTTTACTGAATATGTTTTTAAGTAAAAAAGCAAATAAAAATATAATCAAAAGTAAATGAAAGATGGTTTATTGTCCAGGAATAAAATCATTTTTCAAATGATTGTGTTTTCAATCGAAGAATTTATTGAAAAAAAAAAATAGACAGGAGATGGCTTATCGTCGGATAATAATATCATTTTCAACATTATAATTTTTTCAAGCAAAAACATTTTTAATGAAAAAAAAAGAAGTAGAATATTAGAAGACAGATCGTTTGCAGATGATTATCGTCAAGTATTAGTATTATGTTTAAACTCAATATGTTTTCAAACAAAAAAAAAGGTTAAAAAAAATATTAGATGGTAGATGGTTTATCGTCAGTGACAAATATCATTTTTCAACTGATAATGTTTTCAAGCAAAAAGATTTCGTGTACTGAAAGAATGTCTTCAAACAAAAAAAGCTTCGTAAAAAAATATTAGATGGTAGATGGTTTATCGTCGGAGAATAATATCATTTTTCAGCTGATTATGTTATCAAGCAAAAACATATAGTCCAATGAAAAAAAAATAGTTGGCAGATCGTTTGCAGATGATTTATCGTCGAGGAATAAGATTATTTTTCAAATGAATATGTTTTCAAACAAAAGAATTAATGAAAAATTTTAACTGAAAAAAAGTGAATAATTCATAACAATCACTTTCATTATCCACGCTTAAACATAGATGGCAACAATGAATATTGGCCCATTCCAATCTATAATTTGAATTTAAAAAATCGTAAAAAAAAACTTTAAAAGCTAAATTTTTCCAATGGGGATATCTTGGAGAGGTTTGGATATTTAGAGTTAAATAAATACCTGATTGTGCGAGTGTGCCAGAAACGCCAGACTCAACAGCATATTCTCAGTAGTTGCCATAGCAAACTGAAGTGACTCTTCTAGCCTCCTTTGGAAATTAACCATCTCTGGAATTTTGGCATAGTTCCCAAATTTATAGCATGATATCAAATGTTCTGGAGATTCACGTACACTGGCAGAGAAAAAGCGGAGGGTTTGAGCGTATATAGCAGCTGCTAATTTGACCTGACCCATAGGTGATAGCTTATGTACAAGGATGTGTGAAAGTGAATCCAGCTGAATATACTTTATATCCAGGATTTCATAAGTCTGCTGAGCTCCATAACCACCGCCTAGAATATTGATACAATAATAGTAAGGATATAAATGATTGTATGTTAATTGTATTATGTTATATTAAATGTATTAAGTTATATTTGTTAAGCTATGACTTATTCACTGTGTTTGTCTACTTTCGTTTTTATAATACCGTCTTTATTTTAATTCTCTCTTTTGTATTTATTTGCTCTGTCGGTTTGTTTGTTTACCTTTTCATTTTTGTTTTTTTTCTTCTTTATATTTTGTCTTTCTTTTTTGTCCTGTTTTTCATTTCTTATAAGCTATGCTTTTGAGTTGAATCTAATTAAATGATTATTTTTTATTTTTAAATAAATAAATGAAAATTGTAATTAATTATAGCATATTATACAAATTGCACTAAATGTGTTCTATTAACAATTACATCATCGTATGGGTCTCATAAGTCTGATGAGCTCCAAATCCACCACCTAGAATATTAATAAATTAACAATTAAGGATATAAATAATTTTACGCTAATTGTATCATATTATATTCATTGTATTAAGTTATATTTGTAATCATATAACCTTACATTTTCATTTCAATATTACATTATTGTATAACTATATTATAATTAAATTGTAGTATATTATATAAGTTATATTGAATGTGTTATATTAATAGTTACATCATCGTATGAGTCTCATAAGTCTGCTGAACTCCAAATCCACCACCTAGAATATTGATATGTCATTAATAAAGGATATAAATAATTGTATTATATTATATTAATTGTACTAAATTATATTTACAATCACATAACATTATATCCTTATTTTAAATTACATCATTTTATAATTATATTATAATCACATCGTAGTGTATTCTATAGATTGTATTAAATGTGTTATATTAACAAATGTACCATTGTATAGGTCTTCTAAGTTTGATGAGCTCCATATTCACCACCTAGCGTATTAATATAATAATTAAGGATATAAATAATTCTATGTAACCGTATTATATCATATTAACTTTATTAAATTATATTTGTTATTATATAACATTATTACATTTACAACCTTAAATGTAAGGTAGCCTAATGTCTATAGTATCTATTATGTATATAAATATATGTAGCTAAGATTTGGGAAGTGGAAGGGTGTGGGGGTGTCCACTTCAAGGCAAACGATACTGCAATAATAAAAGTATTTTAATGTTCTTAGCAACTTTTATTAATCCAGAAAAGGGAGGGTAGGGTGAAAATGGGTAAATCACAGGGTACGGCTTTGAATATTATAATGAGCATTGTGAAAATAAAGATGTTTTTTTTAAATGGGTCGAATACCAATTTTCACGAACAAGTATATACGCCTCGAGACATCGAGGGCAGCAGGGCTCGAAACCCCTCTCCAACCCTTGCGTACGTTCCTGCCCGCAATCAACAACGTTACGTAGCAAGTAATAACGTTGCGGGGTCGAAAAAAAAAATATATACAACACAAGAAAAGGCCTTACCCTCGGAGGTTTCCAGGCTGAAATTAAATCTTAGCTCGAGCGCTGCACGGGTCAAGCTAGGCTTCTCTAAGCCTGGTGCTTGTTACCTTCAAACTAAAGCCGTAGAGTAAAAACTCAGCTGAGGTCATTATAAATGACCTCATATAAATGACTCATAAAATATAATGACAGAATATAATGACTCTTATAAATGACTTCATATAAATGACAAATAAAATATAATGACTCATAAATGACTGTACAGTGACAGAATATAATGACTCTTATAAATGACTATAAAATGACAGAATATAATAACTCATAAATGATTCATCTAGATGACTTCATATAAATGAAGTCATTATAAAAATGACTTAAAACCTTTGGAAAATTTGTGTGATATGAAAATTAAGACTCTCAAGTCTTAGATTAAGTTTTTCTAAGGAGACTAGCACCATATACTATGGATTTTCTTGCATTCTGAAAATGCACCGACACACTTCTTAGCAATAAATGGAGCACTAGGTACTTAGTTATTTATAACCATAACATAACCATTTCTAAATAAAGCATGTTCAAAAAATGTCGTTTTCTGGTGTTATCACGATTTCTCCAAAAAATAAATTTGCGTTAATAAAAACCAGACTTTGGGATTTTAAAAAGAAAATTCTTTATTAGTTAAGAAAGGGGTTGATCTGCTTTATACTATTTAGGGGGAAAATAACATCGAATTTGATGTTGTTCTAAACTGGCAGTTTGTTTTAAGATTAGATTTAACCGAAGAATAATCTAATATAGATAAAAATAGACATAAACTCAGCAAAATGGCACAGAGAGGTAGGCCAAGGAAAAGAAGCAAAGCTAAACCATTGGATGTAATCTTTGTCACGGTGCTAGAAATGCTCGATACAGAAAGAAAAGAACTATTCTGTCGAAGAACCGTCGACAATTCGAAATTTAGTTGACTATCGGCAATCGAATTACAGCAATCTTACACCCACATCATGGCGGCCAATGATGAATCAACCTTGGAAGCACAGGGCTACCTCAAGGCCTAGCAGTCAAGACTGTTACAGCTTAAAGTTTCTGCCTAGACACGATGGATTCCAAAGGGAGAGGCAAGGCCGTAAACAAAACTTTATAATTCTTATTTTCGAATTCAGAGGGTACAAAGTGTAAGCTAAGTTCAGTGGAGGGTCAAGCTACTAATATTTGAAATTACATCATTAACTGAAAAATGGCGGTAAATTGCCACAAGTAAGAAGGTTCACGAAGATGTGAAATATACGGTGAATGCAAATGTACTCATGGTTAGGTCTTTAGACAACTATTCACATTGGATTCACTACTATAAAATATCTACATGCTGCAAAGTTGACCCGTAATCACCATAAACTGCAAAAGGGACAACAATACCAACAACTATGTCCAACTTAACTACGAATATAAGATACAACTATGCTTACCCAATAAAGTATAGTATTTCACGAGCAACAATTTGAAATGATGGTTAGCAGGTGAAACATCCAGGCCGTAGTGGAGAAGGATTATTCCTTGAAGCAAATAATCCTCATTATGGCTGGACTCTAGCCAACAGTCGTAAAGGAGGTGTGCCGCAAGGACAAGGTAGGTATCATTTGGTCTGAAAGAAATAATCAGTTTATGCTCCGCTCAATCCAAATATCAACCATTACTATGACGAACTCTGTCAGAATTTATCCACCTAAGGCTGAAACACTGACAAACATTTCACCTCCACACAGTTCACCACCACTTCAAATTTCATAACCCTGTTTTAACACTTCACCATTCTGTTTAAACTGTCTGTCATAAACATCTCTTAAGAAATTCCAAAATTTTTGGAATAAGTGAGAAGGTTATGGAAATACAATAGATGAAAAACCCTACTGACTTTGGGTAGGATATTTTGTAGGAGCAGTTCTGAATCTGAGGGACCGTTGGACCAGTAAACAGAGCTGACATAATAGAATGAGTCACACGTTACGCTAAACCACCTAAACGATGAAAGTTCATGATCCGTTGGAAAGGAGATGATTTCTCTAGATACTAAGTAAAAATAGGAGCTTGGGAGGGAAAAAGAAAGAGTGGTGGAAAAGGAGGAAAATAGAAATGTGGAAAGAGAAAAAGTAATAGAGAAAAAAGAAAGAAAGACAGAGAGCGAAGAAGAGAGAGCGAGGGTGGGAGGGATGGAGAGAGGGAGGTGAAACTGAGGAGAGGATTGAAGGAGGAGATACATAAGACGGGAGGGAGATGTCGGGAGGAAGGGAAAGAGAGATAGAAAGATAGAGAGAGAGAGAGAGAGAAGAGATTTTTGAATGCACCATTCAAAGTTACGCTAGAAAACTTGTTCTCTACTTATTATTTCGTGAGTCATGGCTCATGTGAATTTCCAATTAAAACACATACGTGCATACATATACTACTTTCGTCTTATTTTTTGTTCTGCAATAAACCGAATACTCAAATTTACGAAGAAAAACTTCCATGTGTTGAATTTCCACTGATATTCTGAGTTTTCTCATAGGTTTGACATGGTATGCAACCGAATTTGTGCCCGTAAAAAAATTAAAGATTGAACCTACATTTAACATATGCAAATATGTACATATACATGTTACCGTGAATGTGCGAAATTCTCTTTTTTCTGCTTGGATTCAAGTAGCCTTGCGAGTCAGCTTTTTCAGTCTTACGCAAGCTATGATGGTGAAACTTAAAGTTAGGTTAGGTGACGTTAATTCAGGTTAGGCTAGATTTGCTTGGGTTAAAATCGGCTATAAATATCAGAAATGGATTAAATACCTAACTTAACCTAGCCCAACCTAATCTAATCTAACCTGTCATTATCAAACCTTGCATTAAAGTGAAAACGTTGACTGGCAACACTGACTAAATCCCAGGAGAGAAAAAAAAGGTATTTAGGACATTCACCAATTTCGGATATTATAAACATAATACAATCATTTTTATTTTGTTCTCCAATAAACCAAAATTTAAATTTATGGAGAAAAAATTTCCCCAGTCCACCACACTCCAATTTAAAAATTAGTTTTGCAATTTACCACTATATAAACTAGGCTACTCACTTTATTTCCCTCTGTGCTGATTTCTCACTGATATCCTGAGTTTTTTCATAGTAATTAGACAGATCTTTAACCCTCTTCTTCTTCTCTTCAATAGACATAAGGCTGTTTCTCCCAAAGTATCTGTCAAGCTCTAGGTACAAAAGATGCCGAAATACTTGAGATACCTACAAAATATAGAACCAGAGCTTATTGGTAAGGCGGAGAAAAATGAGGGTTTATATTCACACCCGATGAATGGATTTGCAAAATATCGAAAGATTTAAGAAATAGCATCTTTGGGTGTGCGAAACATAATGAAAAGTGGCTATAAGGTGTGACTGGAAGAAAATATTTTCAAGGACGTATTGGGGGGGGGGAGGGAGTCACCATTATCCGAAACTTCTGAGCTTCTTATTCAAATTATCCAAAAAAATCAGTTTGAAGTTATTGACCCCCCCCCTCCGACAAAAATTCTTGCGCACGGGCCAGAATATTGTTATACTACTAGACGACAGGAGAGTTACAAGTAAGTATACACTACAGTTAATTATATGTAAGGTAATCATAGGTAATTATAGATAAAAAAAACTCAGGGTAATTAAAGCTAGCGCTCTTTGTTTCAGTAGTTTGTTTTTGGTGTTGAAATGTTCTTTTTTTTGTTAATAGTCGTTATTATTTTGTTTGTTGCCATGGCCCTGTGGCTTTTTTGCAATTAATATATCATTGAACACTATAAATAAATATCTAAAGCTGAACTGTTCAGCCATGACAAAACAAAATAGCAAAATGTAAAGCATAGCATATATTATTACGTAACCTAACCTAACCTCGGTACCTCCCCCCCCCCCCAAACCCCAAACAACAACAGTTTAAATATCGTATACGCAATGAAAACCACGCTATGCATTGCATTACTCTATAGCGGTGTCTTGTATTAACCCGTCAAAAACGGGTTTTTCGTGGCTGTTTTCCATTGCAGCATACAAAAGAGTATGTTTAATACAGGAGTACCGATTGTTTCTCTGCTTTTTCTTCATACTGTGCCAAAGACCCGTTTGTCATTTTCAGATTTATTTCATTGAACATGATTTTCAAAATATAGAAATATACTTGGAGATAAGTATACGTTGCAAGGTAGCCTACCTGGTAAAAGATAGCGCAATAACACAGAATATTCAATCAAAAAGCAAAAATGCACGAGGCGCAACATTTTTTGAGTGAAAATGCACACCGAAGGGGGCGCTTAAAAAAAAAATTCTTAGAATAATACGTTGATTTAAAAAGTTCAGCGTACACTTGCCTCGAAAAAAAAACGCCAAAAATGCAACTAAAGAGGTAATGCTGGTGGAGACTAGCTTTTTCTTAAGCAACAAGTCAGTTCCTTAGGGGGTGTCCAAATGGCAACCAATGCCGTCTGTCAAATACACCGAGGCCCAAGCACTAAATGGACCAGATATTTGCGAATTTGGACCAATACTTTCAAGCATTTCATTTTTATTCGTTTATTGATCTTTGTGCATGAGTTTTCTAAAGAGAAACCACAAAGCCCGGAAAGAGAAGAAACAATAGAAGAGATTAATAAAAATGACGATGAAGATACAGAAGTAATCAAGACAATGCTAGGAGAATGGGTGTTTTCAAAAATGACAACGAGTAATGATAAAATCAAAGTCCTATCGAACTATACAAATGTTTTTATCCCCTCCACTCAAAAAAAATCCTTCCACCATACTCTTTCAATACAAGAGGATTTTGGGTCACAACTTTTTTTAGAGGCGTTTTAATTTTCTGGGAAGAATTTTTCTGATAAACATACCCCCCTCCCCCCCTTAACTGAAATACCAAAAATATACAAACAAGCCAAACTCTTTAATATTCTGAAAAAATAACGCCTTACTGGCCAAAAAATCTTTTTCTTTCGAAAAACTAGTTCCAGAATACTAAATCATAAATACTTGACCAAGACAGAATCTACTTAAGCCGTAGGGATCAGTTTATACTCCTATACCCCACCCCCACCCCGTCTCAAAGTCAATCCTCTTTTTTGGTTTTTTGTCTTCTTTTTTCAGTTATAAATTTTTGAGTTTTGAAAAGCCTATTTTCATGCTAACTGTTCCAAGTCTTTTCTTTGAAACCATCCAAGCGAAAAAATTGAAGTAAATTAATTTTGTTGCTTTGAAAGTGGTAATAAAAGCCTTGCTATAAAGTTCAGCTTCTTACAAAACCATTTATCAAGCTCCAAAAAACAATCATTAAATTTAATGATGAATAAAGGTAAAAATAATAAATTTTAATTTTAAAACAAATTCATTTTATAAATGGACTAAAAAGTAAAAAATAATTTCTACGTTATAAATACATGAATAAGCTAGGCTTTAATTGAGGAAAATAAGAACGAGCTAAGACGATCAAGTTATGTAAAGTCTAATCTGTTTTGCGTCTTTATTTTCACTTATATTCATAGATTTTCGATACAAATCTTGTACCTTTAAAAAATTTTTTTAAATGAGTTAGAAAAGTATATTTTTTTATTTTCGACGTCTTAGTTTTCTCTAGACTCAGTCGTCTCACTATCTTAAGATTATTTGAAAAAACTACGTTTTCTAAAGAGTTAAAGAGGCTGAGTCACAAGTTCGAACCTTAAAACATACAGAGATTAGGAGGTGCAATTGAGGGGCTGCCACCCCCCAAACCCCCGCTTCCGTATATGAAAGGGGCTGTGCCCTCCTCAACGCCGCGCTCTCTAAGCTAAAGTTTGACTTTCTCACAACTCTTTTTTTTAAACAATAAAAACTTTAGCGTAGAGAGCGAGGCGTTGAGGAGGGCAAAGCCCCTTTCATATACGGAAGCAGGGAATTGGGGGGCGGCAGCCCCCCAACTGCACCTCCTAATCCCTGTACATTTTAAGGTTCGAACTTGTGACTCAGCTTCTTTGACTGTTTAGAAAACGTAGTTTTTTTCAAATAATTTCTGCACGTTTTTGTACAGTTTATAAGTTATTATTGCTTGACTAACTGTTAGCTGATTATTTGAGGAGTTAAAGATGGGGGACTGCCTCCTCCCAAACCCCCCGATTTTGAAGATTCTTGTGTTAAGGCTTTTAATTTCTGAATACTCAAATCAAATGCACAGTAAGATTTTTATCAGCCGCCCCAGGCCCCATGTTATCAAAGCAGTGGAGACTTACCTGTAACCTGAAGGCCGACAGTGATATTCTTCTGGAGACGCCTGTTGAGCCGAAGGATTTAATAGATTGGATTTAAAAAAGAAACTGAGTTTCTTTTTTAAACTTTAAATTCAATATATAAAAAAATTTCTCTGACGGAGAATCGAACTCGGATCTTCCGCCTGACTGTCAGTAATAGCGACCACTGTACCACAGAGACATTAAATTATTTTTATTCTGTGCGATGTATTTTTGACGCAAGCAAATCCCCACAAAACTTGATATTTGGTTTTTGAAAAACAGGGAAGGAGTGATCGGATTGAGTTGAAATTTTAAGGATAAGCTCGCAGGCCCCAGGAAAGCTTATCCTCTAGATTTCAGCCCGATCAGACAACGTTAAAGGGGGGCTGTGGTGGGAAAAATTAACATGGGCTCTTATAGGAAAACGAGGTTTTTCATAAATGTAAATTCGGGGGATAATTTTTTCGGTCTGAAAATATCAAAAAGCCCTAACAGGTCGAATTCCGCTTCGAATGAGTCCTCATTCACACGGATCTGTTGCCAACTGTGGCCTGTAGGCGAGGCTGATAAAAAAAAGAGAAATGAACATTAAGTGGCTATATTTGGTTTTTGGAAAACAGGGAAGGAGTGATCGGATTGAGCTGAAATTTCGAGGATAAGCTCCCGGGCCCTAGGAAAGCTTCACCTCTGAATTTTAGCCCAATCGGACAACGTTAAAGGGGGGCTGTGGTCGGAGAGTCGAAACTTCCGGCCCACTTTTACCCATGAAGATAAAGTCGGAGGGGGGTGAAATTTTGCATGTTTCTTAGTTGGAGCCTGGGCTACAAAATGCAATCACCGCTGTCTCTCTGCGACCGCTAGGATCGGAAATCGCTTAACATTGTAGTGGGTCGCCTCTTTATAGAGGCACAAGTGTGCCTCCTTGACTAAAAAGTGATTGGAAAGTGTATAAGACAAAAACTTGTTTCGTCTAAGATTCGAACCCAAGTTACCCCAGTACCGGGCAATTGTTCTTACCGCTACGCTATCAAGTCTCTACTTGCTGTTGTTTTTTTTAACTAATATGTTATCCTTTTTGCTGTGCCCAATCACACGTTTATATTGTTTTATTTATGCAGAGCGGAGTATACAAGAGAGGGGAATTTTGATGTTGTATTATTTCAATCTCATCAGAAGTGTATATGATGACAAGATTTGGAAGTCATTGACCATTCAGAAGTGGTCAAAAAATGAATAACAAATTCAACAAATCAATATGAGAAGAAGAAAAAAAAGCGACAAAAAAGGTCAGTGAGTCGAGGAAAACGAGTACAAAGATTGATATGCCAAGTCCATTTCAGGGTCTAATTCATTTATTTTCCCAATTCTTCCTCCAATTATAAAAATACAAGACCTTTGACTCAAATCTTGTACATTTTTAGGCTTTAAACTAGGGCCCCTCAAAATTAAGGTTTTTGAATCAGAATTTAGACTACAACTTCAAACATGTCGAAGTCGATGAATATAAACGAACTCGAATTCCCGTAACTTTTGAACGGCTTACACCTGTCATGTAGCTGATACTAATCTAAAGTAAGCTTTGGGTTCTGAGTCTAGAGTAGAATTAAAAACACTTCGGAGTCGGTGAAAATAAACAAAATCCAACCCCACTCACTTTCAACCAGTTTATATCTAACTTTCTAAGGACTAAAGACCTCTCTCTTAAAACACTCAAAACTACAATACATCCTTTATAAGACGGAGTCCTAGTACCATGTTTATACTATTAGGAATCATTGTCCATTTTAGGAGTCAGGGAAACAAAAAGAGCAAAGGTGGGAGAAAGTTTGCACTAAGATTTTATGGTGGAAAACAGGTGGAAGACAGTTCTAGTTGACTTTTTAAGAGTTAAAAGACATCCGAAGGCAACTAGCCCCCCCCCCGGCATAAGGCTTAAATATTTTATTATTCATTAATTGTTTCCCAGAAGAACTTAGTATGGGATGGGTGGCCGTACAAACTTTGGAGGGGGCTCATTCAATCGGAAATAGTAAGTTCTAGTGCCCTTTTTAAGAGTCAAAAGTGATCAGAGGGCAAATACCCCTGCCTCTCCCCCCCCGCGCCTTTTTTGTCCAAATGCCTCCCAAAAAAAGTTTGAGATAGACATTTAGTTAAAAATAGTTCAAAAATTAGATAACAAAAACTCCACGACCGACACAAACCCCCGGGCCCCGGGACAGGCGTTGTAAGTTATGCCCAAGGGGCATATAAGGTTCTTATGGAGGGGGTGCCCGTATAAAATACAGAGTGGGCTCATTTGATTGACAATTACAAATTATAGTTTACTTTATTAGAGTAAAAAAAGATCGGATATAAACTAGCCCCCCCCCGCGCCCTTTTCCCCCAACCCATACAATAAAAATATTAGATAGCCATTTCATTAGAAATAATTCGAAAGTCAGATAATAAAAACTCCGGGGTTGACACAACCCCCCAGAGCCCTTGGGCAAGTGCTCTAAGTTATGCCCCAGGGACACATAGTTTTTATATAAGGAGTGGTCATATAAGCTTCAGAGGTGGCTCATTTGATTGGAAATGGAAAGTTCTAGTTTTCTTTTTATGAGTTTAAGTGATCGGAGGGTATCTATCCCCGATATACACCCTCTTTTCCCCAAATGCATCCGATCAAAATAGCCAGTTTACTTAAAATAGTCGAATGATTAGATAACAAAGCTTCGGGGTCAACATCCCCCCCCCCCATCCCGGAGACCGGGTTAGCACTTATGCCCGGTCGGCATCTAAAATTTTTGATGGACGAAGCTGTCGTATAAACTTTGGGGGGGCCTCTAAATGATTAGAAATTAAAAGTTATAATTTCGTTTTTTTTAGATTCAAAAGTAATCCGATGGCAAATTGCCCCCCCCCCTCCCAGCCCTCTTTTCCCCAAATACATCCAATCAATTTTTTACATAGCCATTTTGTTCAAAATAGACCAAAGGTTTTACAATAAAAACTCCAGGGATAATACATGCCCCCAGAAACCGGGGGCAAACGTTGTAAACAATTATGCCCAAGGGGCATATAAGGTTTTTATGGAAGGGATGGTCATATAAGATTGGGAGGGAGCTCATTCAATTGTAAATCTGAACTCTAGCGCCCTTATTAAGAGTCAAAAGAAATCGGAGGGCAACTAAGGTTTAATGTAAGAGGTGGTAGTATGAGCTTTAGAGATGGCTCATTTAATTGGACATTGAAAGTTCTAGTTAGCTTTTATAATTCTTCAAAAGTGATAGGAGGGCATCTACCCCCCTCACGTCCTCTTTTCTCAAAATGTATCTGATCAAAATTTTGAGATAGCCGACGATTTATCGTTTGAAATAGTCCAACGATCAGATGAATAACTACTCGGGTTCAAAATACCCCCCCCAGACCGGGGGAAGAGTTTTAACTTATGCCCAGAGGAAAGTAGAGATGCCCTAATATCTCCCACCCCTCACCCCTGCTGCCACCAACAACTTTTTTACATAATTTATGTCTGTTTGTTGTCAGTGATAATGAAAAAACAGGAATTTTCTCACTCTGATGGATTTTTTCTTCGATGGTTATGTTTGTTGGTCAATTTATTTGATTTTTTTCATGGATGTCAACATCGATTTATGTCTGTTTTATAGTTCTTGTCAGTGAGAATGGAAAAACAGGAACATTCTCACTTGAAAAACAGTAATTTTTGTCTGTTTTATGGTTTTTGTCAGTGAGAATGGAAAAACAGGAACTCTCTCACTTTAATGGATGTCAACAGCAATTTATGTCTGTTTTATGGTTTTTGTCAGTGAGAATGGAAAAACAGGAACTTTCTCACTTTAGAAAGAAAAACTAGCAAAATTGATGTTTTTATAGGCCAAATGAAGATACTGAAAAAACAAAGCGAATATTTCGAGAGGACAGTCGCCTCTCTTTTTCAGCGCGAAACGAAACAATGTATCAATAAAAACCAAAAATTAAAAGAATTAAAACCAACTACCTAACAGCCATAAAATCGAGTTATTCGCCAATATCCGTGATTTGCACAAAATCCAAAAAAAAATATGAACTGCCATCGACGGATACTAGCGAACAACTGACAAAGGAAAGGAATCAATTCATTCACTCGAAAAAACAAAACGAACCAGTAACTAAATAAGTTGGAAAACTATGTCATTTGATTTCGGATTTTAATTAAGGCATTTCTTGCAGACACCCTTTGAGATCTAAGGGGTTGTTCACGTGTTTGATTAGATAACTGGGAAAGTGGTTCAAGGTTTATTTCAGGGATTACTAACGTATCGGCTTCTCTTTTGAGAAAACCGAAATATGACTCGTTTATTCTTAAATCACCGGAATCTCTGTTGTAAGCTAGACCTAAATGTTGGTATTTATAAATTTCAACAGCTTCTCTATAGTGCTGGGCAATACCTTTATCATGCGAAATAAGACTAGCTTGATTAAACAAAATAGTATGGTCTGGTTTTTCAAAAATGCGCTCTGCAAGGGCAGAGTAAAAATCTTCTGGTTTTTTTCGCTTTTTAAGAGCATTATTCATTGAACTAGAATGCTGGGTTAATCTATCTGTTAGTCGCTGATTAGTTCTTCCGATATACCAAAGACCACACGAACAAGGAATTCTGTAGACACCGGAGTTTTCACCTATCGGGATGGGGTCTTTACCTTGATAAATTTGGGAGCTGATAGTTTTTCTGGGTCTATAATAAGTGTAAATGTTATTTTTCCTTAGATTTTTTGAAATTTGGTCTGAAATCCCTTTAAAGTAGGGGAGACCAAGATAAACTGAATTTTCACTTTGATTTGTGTTTTCTGTGGAACTATCTGATAATCTTTTAATGCGTTTTGTAATTACAGAATTTATTAAACTAATTGGATAACCATTCCCAAATAAAACTATCAGGTCCCAAATTTATCAAGGTAAGAGTTTGATGTTTTACCTTTGAGTTTCAGTTAAAGTTCTAGTTTAGTTTAGTTTTAGTTAAGAGTTTAGAGTGTCTTACCTTAGAGTCTTAGTTTAGAGTTTTTGTTGAAGATCTAGTTTAGTTTAGGTTTTAGCTTAAGAGTTTAGAATTTTAGCTTAGAGTTTTTGTTAGAGTTCTACTGTATTTTAGTTAAGAGTTTAGAGTTTTTAGCTTAGAGTCTTAGCTTAGAGTTTTTGTTGAAGTTCTAGTTTAGTATAGTTTTAGTTAATAGTTTAGAGTTTTAGCTTAGAGTCTACCTTAAGTTCTGTAGGTTTAGTTAGTTTATAGTTAAGAGTTTGAGTTTCCTTAAGACTTAGCTTAGGTTTAGTTCAATTTAGTTTTACTTAAGAGTTTAGAGTTTTAGCTTAGGGTCTCATCTTAAAGTTTTTTGCTAGAGTTCTAGTTTAGTTTAGTTTTAGTTAAGAGTTTAATGTTTTTAGCTTAGAGTCTTTGTTTAGAGTTTTTGTTGAAGTTATATTTTAGTTTAGTTTTAGTTTAGATTTTTAGCTTCTACTTAGAGTTTTAATTAGAGTTCTAGTATAGTTTAGTTAGCTAAGAGTTTAGAGTTTTAGCTTAGAGTCATAGCTTAGAGTTTTTGTTAGAGTTCTAGTTTAGTTTAGTTTTAGTTAAGAGTTTAGAGTTTTACCATAGAGTCTTAGCTTAGAGTTTTTGTTTTAGCTTAGAGTCTTAGTTTAGTTTAATTTTAGTTAAGAATTTGATGTTTTACCTTTGAGTTTCAGTTAGAGTTCTAGTTTAGTTTACTTTTAGTTAAGAGTTTAGTGTTTTAACTTAGAGTGTTAGCTTAGAGTTTTAGTTTGAGTTCTAGTTTAGTTTAGTTTTAGTTAAGAGTTTAGAATTTTAGCTTAGAGTCTTAGCTTAGATTTTTTGTTAGAGTTATAGTTTATTTTAGTTTTATTTAAGAGTTTAGAGTTTTTTTATTATAGTATTAGATTAGAGTTTTTGTTGAAGTTCTAGTTTAGTTTAGTTTTAGTTAATAGTTTAGAGTTTTAGCTTAGAGTTTTTGAGAGAGTTGAAGTTTAGTGTAGTAATAGTTAAGAGTTAAAGTTTTAGCTTAGAATCTTATCTTAGTTTTTTAGAGTTCTAGTTTATTTTAGATATAGTTAAGCGTTTAGAGTTTTACCTACGAAACTTAGCTTAGAGTTTTAGTTTAGTTTAGTTCTAGTTAAGAGTTTAGAGTTTTAGCTTAGAATCGTAGCTTGGTGTTTTTAGAGTTCTAGTTTAGTTTAGATATGGTTAAGCGTTTGGAGTTTTACCTTCGAAACTTACCCTAGAGTTTTAGCTTAGTTTAGTTTTAGTTAAGAGTTTAGAGTTTTTAGCTTAGAGTCTTGGCTTAGAGTTTTTGTTAGAGTTCTAGTTTAGTTTTAGTTAAGAGTTTGGTGTTTTACCATAGATTCATAGCTTAGAGTTTTAGTTAGAGTTCTAGTTTAGTTTAGTTTTAGTTAAGAGTTTAGAATTTTAACTTAGAGTCTTAGCTTACAGTTTTTGTTAGAGTTGAAGTTTAGTTTATTTATAGTTAGGATTTTAGAGTTTTAGCTTAGAGTCTTAGCTTAGAGTTTTTGTTAGAGTTCTAGTTTAGTTTAGTTTAAGTTAAGAGTTTGGAGTTTTATCTTAGAGACTTACCTTAGAGTTTTAGTTTAGTTTAGTTTTAGTTAGGAGTTTAGAGTTTTAGCTTAGAGTCTTAGCTTAGAGTTTTTGTTAGAGTTCTAGTTTAGTTTAGTTATAGTTAATAGTTTAGAGTTTTAGCTTAGAGTCATAGCTTAGAGTCATAGCTTAGAGTTTTAGTTAGAGTTCTAGTTTAGTAATAGTTAAGAGTTTAGAATTTTAGCTTAGAGTCTTAGCTTAGAGTTTTTGTTAGAGTTCTAGTTTAGTTTAGTTATAGTTAAGAGTTTGGTGTTTTAACATATAGACTTATCTTAGAGTTTTATTTTATTATAGTTTTATTTAATAGTTTAGAGTTTTAGCTTAGAGGCTTAGCATAGATCTTATGTTAGAGTTCTAGTTTAGTTTAGTTTTAGTTAATAGTTTAGAGTTTTAACCTAGAGTTTTAACTCTGAGTTTTTATTAGAGCTCTTGTTTAGTTTAGTTTTAGTTAAGAGTTTAGGGTCTTTAGCTTAGAGTCTTAGTTTAGAGTTTTTTGTTGAAGTTCTAGCTTAGTTTAGAGTTTTAATTAGAGTTCTAGTTTAGTTTAGTTATAGTTAAGAGTTTAGAGTTTTAGCTTAGAGTCTTAGCTTAGACTTTTTGCTAGAGTTCTAGTTTGGTTTATTTTTAGTTAAGAGTTTAGAGTTTTAGCTTTGAGTATTAGCTTATAGTTTTCGTTATAGTCCTAGTTTAGTTTAGTTATATTTAAGAGTTTGTAGTTTTAAATTATATAATTATATTAGAGTTTTAGTTTAGTTTAGTTTTACTTAAGAATTTATAGTTTTAGCTTAGAGTCTCATCTTAGAGTTTTTTGCTAGAGTTCTAGTTTAGTTTAGTTTTAGTTAAGAGTTTAATGTTTTTAGCTTAGAGTCTTTGTTTAGAGTTTTTGTTGAAGTTCTAGTTTAGTTTAGTTTTAATTTAGAGTTTTAGCTTAGACTTGGAGTTTTAATTAGAGTTCTAGTTTAGTTTAGTTAGCTAAGAGTTTAGAGTTTTAGCTTAGAGTCATAGCTTAGAGTTTTTGTGAGTTCTAGTTTAGTTTAGTTTTAGTTAAGAGTTTAGAGTTTTACCTTAGAGTCTTAGCTTAGAGTTTTTGTTAGAGTCTTAGTTTAGTTTAATTTTAGTTAAGAATTTGATGTTTTACCTTTGAGTTTCAGTTAGAGTTCTAGTTTAGTTTACTTTTAGTTAAGAGTTTAGTGTTTTACCTTAGAGTCTTAGCTTATAGTTTTAGTTAGAGTTCTAGTTTAGTTTAGTTTTAGTTAAGAGTTTAGAATTTTAGCTTAGAGTATTAGCTTAGAGTTTTTGTTAGAGTTCTAGTTTATTTTAGTTTTAGTTAAGAGTTTAGAGTTTTTTGCTTAGAGTCTTAGCTTAGAGTTTTTGTTTAAGTTCTATTTTAGTTTATTTTTAGTTAATAGTTTATAGTTTTAGCTTAGAGTTTTTGTTAGAGTTGAAGTTTAGTTTAGTAATAGTTAAGAGTTTAGAGTTTTAGATTAAAATCTTATCTTAGAGTTTTTTAGAGTTCTAGTTTATTTTATATATAGTTAATCGTTTAGAGTTTTACCTACGAAACTTAGCTTAGAGTTCTAGTTTAGTTTAGTTCTAGTTATGAGTTTAGAGTTTTAGCTTAGAATCTTAGCTTGGAGTTTTTAGAGTTCTAGTTTAGTTTAGATATAGTTAAGCGTTTGGAGTTTTACCTTCGAAACTTACCCTAGAGTTTTAGCTTAGTTTAGTTTTAGTTAAGAGTTTAGAGTTTTTAGCTTAGAGTCTTAGCTTAGAGTTTTTGTTAGAGTTCTAGTTTAGTTTTAGTTAAGAGTTTGGTGTTTTACCCTAGAGTCATAGCTTTGAGTTTTAATTAAGTTTAGTTTTAGTTAAGAGTTTAGAGTTTTTTAGCTTAGAGTCTTAGTTTAGAGTTTTTGTTAGAGTTCTAGTTTAGTTTAGTTTTAGTTAAGAGTTTGGTGTTTTACCTTAGAGTCTTAGCCTAGAGTTTTAGTTAGAGTTCTAGTTTAGTTTTAGGTAATAGTTTAGAATTTTATCTTAGAGTCTTAGCTTAGAGTTTTTTGTTAGAGTTCTAGTTTATTTTAGTTTGAGTTAATAGTTTAGAGTTTTTAGATGAGAGTCTTATCTTAGAGTTTTTGTTGAAGTTATAGTTTAGTTTATTTTTAGTTAAAAGTTTAGAGTTTTAGATTAGAGTCGTATCTTAGAGTTTTTGTTAGAGTTTAAGTTTAGTTTAGTAATAGTTAAGAGTTTAGTAATAGTTAAGAGTTTAGAGTTTTAGCTTAGAGTCTTAGCTTAGAGTTTTTGTTAGAGTTCTAGTTTAGTTTAGATATAGTTAAGAGTTTGGAGTTTTACTTTAGAGACTTAGCTTAGAGTTTTAGTTTAGTTAAGTTTTAGTTAGGAGTTTAGAGTTTAGCTTAGAGTCTTAGCTTAGAGTTTTTGTTAGAGTTCTAGTTTAGTTTAGTTTTAGTTGAGTTTACAGTTTTTAGCTTAGAGTCTTAGTTTATAGTTTTTTTTTTAAGTTCTAGTTTAGTTTATAGTTTTATCTTATTCTTATATTTTTTATTATATTTCTATTTAATTTTAGATATATTTAATATTTTGGAGTTTTTTAGCCTAGAGTCTTAGAATATTTTTTAAGTTATATTTCTAGTTTAGTTTAGTTTTAGTAATGAGAATTGAGTCTTAGCTTAGATTCATATATCATATCGTTAGATTGAGTTATAGATAATAGTAGTTTTATATAATAGTTTGGTTTTTTAAATTATATTCTTATATTAGATTCTTAGTTTAGTTTAGTTACAGTTTGGTTTATAGTAGCGGATCTTGTGGCCTCAGCTGAGAGTTTTTGCTAGCGTCCTAATTAAATGCATGTATAGATAAGATCTTTCTGTTTTAGCGAGGATTCAGAGCTTAGTGGTTTAGGCGAAGTTATGGTGTATGTTAGTTTTAGTTTAGTGTTTTAGATTATACTTAGAGTTTCTGTTAGAGTTCTAGTTTAGTTTATTTATCTAAGAGTTTAGAGTTTTAGCTTATAGTCATAGATTAGAGTTTTTGTTAGAGTTCTAGTTTAGTTTATTTTTAGTTAAGAGTTTAGAGTTTTACCATAGAGTCTTAGCTTAGAGTTTTTGTTAGAGTCTTAGTTTAGTTTAGTTTTAGTTAAGAATTTGATGTTTTACCTTTGAGTTTCAGTTGGAGTTCTAGTTTAGTTTACTTTTAGTTAAGAGTTTAGTGTTTTACCTTAGAGTCTTAGCTTAGAGTTTTAGTTAGAGTTCTAGTTTAGTTTAGTTTTAGTTAAGAGTTTAGAATTTTAGCTTAGAGTCGTAGCTTAGAGTTTTTGTTAGACTTCTAGTTTATTTTAGTTTTAGTTAAGAGTTTAGAGTTTTATGCTTAGAGTCTTAGCCTAGAGTTTTTGTTGAAGTTCTAGTTTAGTTTAGTTTTAGTTAATAGTTTAGAGTTTTAGCTTAGAGTTTTTGATAGAGTTGAAGTTTAGTTTAGTAATAGTTAAGAGTTTAGAGTTTTAGCTTAGAATCTTAGCTTAGAATCTTAGCTTAGAGTTTTTTTAGAGTTCTAGTTTAGTTTAGATATATTTAAGCGTTTGGAGTTTTACCTTCGAAACTCAGCCTAGAGTTTTAGTTTAGTTTAGTTTTAGTTAGGAGTTTAGAGTTTTAGCTTAGAATCTTAGCTTGGAGTTTTTAGAGTTCTATTTTAGTTTAGATATGGTTAAGCGTTTTGGGTTTTACCTTAGAAACTTACCCTAGAATTTTAGCTTAGTTTAGTTTTAGTTAAGAGTTTAGAGTTTTTAGCTTAGAGTCTTAGCTTAGAGTTTTTGTTAGAGTTCTAGTTTAGTTTTAGTTAAGAGTTTGATGTTTTACCATAGAGTCATAGCTTTGAGTTTTAGTTATAGTTCTAGTTTAGTTTAGTTTTAGTTAAGAGTTTAGAATTTTAACTTAGACTCTTAGCTTAGAGTTTTTGTTAGAGTTGAAGTTTAGTTTAGTTATAGTTAGGAGTTTAGAGTTTTAGCTTAGAGTCTTAGCTTAGAGTTTTTGTTAGAGTTCTAGTTTAGTTTAGTTATAGTTAATAGTTTGGAGTTTTACTTTAGAGACTTAGCTTAGAGTTTTAGTTTGGTTTAGTTTTAGTTAGGAGTTTAGAGTTTTAGCTTAGAGTCTTAGCTTAGAGTTTTTGTTAGAGTTCTAGTTTAGTTTAGTAATAGTTAAGAGTTTAGAGTTTTAGCTTAGAGTCTTAGCTTAGAGTTTTAGTTAGAGTTCTAGTTTAGTAATAGTTAAAAGTTTAGAATTTTAGATTAGAGTCTTAGCTTATAGTTTTTGTTAGATTTCTAGTTTAGTTTAGTTATAGTTAAAGAGTTTGGTGTTTTACCATAGAGACTTAGCTTAGAGTTTTAGTTTAATTTAGTTTTAGTTAAGATTTTAGAGTTTTAGCTTAGAGTCTTAGCATAGAGCTTATGTTAGAGTTCTAGTTTAGTTTAGTTTTAGTTAATAGTTTAGAGTTTTGACCTAAAGTCTTATCTCAGAGTTTTTGTTATAGCTCTATTTTAGTTTATTTTTATTTAAGAGTTTAGAGTTTTTATCTTAGAGTGTCAGTTTAGAGTTTTTTGTTGAAGTTATAGTTTAGTTTAGAGTTTTATCTTAGAATTATATTTTTAATTAGATTTCTAGTTTAGTTTAGTTTCAGTTGAGAGTTTTGAGTTTTAGCTTAGATTATTATCTCATATTGTTATTTAGAGCTCTAGTTTAGTTTAATATTAGTTAATATTTTATATTTTTATCCTATAGTCTTAGCTTAGAGTTTTTTTTATAGTTCTAGTTTAGTTTAGTTTAGTTATATTTAAGAGTTTGTAGTTTTACATTATAGACTTATCTTAGAGTTTTATTTTAGTTTAGTTTTACTTAAGAGTTTAGAGTTTTAGCTTAGAGTATCAGCTAGAAGTTTTTTGCTAGAGTTTTAGTTTAGTGCAGTTTTACTTAAGAATTTAGAGTTTTTAGCTTAAATACTTTGTTTACTGTTTTGTTGAATTTCTAGTTTAGTTTAGTTTTAGATAAGTTTTTTATATTATACTTAGAGTTTAAGTTAGAGTTCCAGATTAGTTTAGTTAGCTAAGAGTTTATAGTTTTAGCTTAGAGTCATAGCTTAGAGTTTTTGAGAGTTCTATTTTAGTTTAGTTTTAGTTAAGAGTTTAGAGTTTTACCTTAGAGTCTTAGCTTAGAGTTTTTGTTTTAGCTTAGAGTCTTAGTTTAGTTTAATGTTAGTTAAGAATTTTATGTTTTACCTTTGAGTTTCAGTTAGAGTTCTAGTTTAGTTTACTTTTAGTTAAGAGTTTAGTGTTTTACCCTAGAGTCTTAGCTTAGAGTTCTAGTTAGAGTTCTAGTTTAGTTTAGTTTTAGTTAAGAGTTTAGAATTTTAGCTTAGAGTCTTAGCTTAGAGTTTTCGTTAGAGTTCTTGTTTTTTTTTGTTTTAGTTTAGAGTTTAGAGTTTTTTGCTTATAGTTTTAACTTAGAGTTGTTGTTGAAGTTCTAGCTTATTTTAGTTTTAGTTAATAGTTTAGAGTTTTAGCTTAGAGTTTTTGAGAGAGTTGAAGTTTAGTTTGGTAATAGTTAAGAGTTTAGAGTTTTATCTTAGATTCTTAGCTTAGAGTTTTTAGAGTTCTAGTTTAGTTTAGATATAGTTAATCGTTTAAAGTTTTAACTTCGAAACTTAGCTTAGAGTTCTAGATTAGTTTAGTTCTAGTTAAGAGTTTAGAGTTTTAGCTTATAATATCAGCTTGGTTTTTTTAGAGTTCTAGTTTAGTTTATATATGGTTAAGCGTATGGGGTTTTACCTTCGAAACTTACCCTATAATTGTAGCTTAGTTTAGTTTTAGTTAAGACTTTAGAGTTTTTAGCGTAGAGCCTTGGATTAGAGTTTTTGTTAGAGTTCTAGTATAGTTTTAGTTAAGAGTTTGGTGTTTTACCTTAGAGTCATAGCTTTGAGTTATTTTTAGAGTTCTAGTTTAGTTTAGTTTTAGTTAAGAGTTTAGAATTTTAGCTTAGACTCTTAGCTTAGAGTTTTTGTTAGAGTTCTAGTTTAGTTCTAGTTAAGAGTTTAGAGTTTTTAGCTTAGATTCTTAGCTTAGAGTTTTTGTTGAAGCTATAGTTTAGTTTAGTTTTAGTTAAGAGTTTATAGTTTTAGCTTAGAGTCTTAGCTTAGAGTTTTTGTTAGAGTTTTAGTTTAGTTTAGTTT
Organism: Artemia sp. Qi Xiang Cuo; assembly: GCF_049724085.1. NCBI lineage: Eukaryota > Metazoa > Arthropoda > Branchiopoda > Anostraca > Artemiidae > Artemia > Artemia sp. Qi Xiang Cuo. Next base: position 12,684,189 of record NC_142803.1, read on the forward strand.
TAGTTAAGAGTTTAGAGTTTTAGCTTAGAGTATTAGCTAAGAGTTAAAGTTAGAGTTGAAGTCTAGTTTAGTTATAGTTAAGAATTTAGAGTTTTTAGCTTAGAGTCGTAGTTTAGAGTTTTTGCTAGAGTTCTAGTTTAGTTTAGTTAAGAGTTTAGAGTTTTATCATAGAGTCATAGGTTAGAGATTTTGTTGAAGTTGAAGTTTAGTTTAGTCATAGTTAAGAATTTAGAGTTTTTAGCTTAGAGTCATAGCTTAGAGATTTTGAAGTTCTAGTTTAGTTTAGTTAGGAGTTTAGAGTTACACCTTAGAGTCTTAGCTTAGAGTTTTACTTAGAGTTGAAGTTTAGTTTATTTATAGTTAAGTGTTTGGAGTTTTAGATTGGAGTCTTAGCTTAGAGTTTTAGTTAGAGTTCTAGCTTAGTTTAGTTTTAGTTAAGAGTTTCGAGTTTTACCTTAAAGTCTTAGCTTAGAGTTTTATTTAGAGTTTTAGTTTAGTTTAGTTTTATTTAAGAGTTTAGAGTTTTAACTTAAAGTCTTAGATTAGAGTTTTAGTTAAGGTTGAAGTTTCGTTTCTTTTATTTATATTTAAGGATTTATAGTTTTATCTTATATTATGATCTTGTAGTTATAGTTATAGTTACTGTTTAGTTTATTTTTAGTTAAGAGTTATAGCTCTAACCTAAAATATTAGCTTAGAGGTTAAGTTAGAGTGGAATTCTATTCTAAACTAGCATAACCACAAAATTATACAATATTGCATAGAAATACCGAAACCATAGGTTAGGTTAGGTCAGGTTAGGTTAGAACTTAGGTTTCTCCACGTTTAAGTTAGGTTAGATTAGGTTAGCTTATCATGAGCGCTCGTGATAAGCGAACCTAATCTAACCTAACTTAAACGTGGAGAAACTAACTTCTAACCTAACCTGACCTAACCTAACATATGGTTTTGGTATTTCTATGCAATATTGTATAATTTTGTGGTTATGCTAGTTTAGAATAAAATTCAACTCTAACTTAACCTCTAAGCTAATATTTTAGGTTAGAGCTATAACTCTTAACTAAAACTTAAGTAAACAATAACTCTAACTAAAACTCTAAGCTAAGACTCTAAGCTAAAACTATAAACTCTTAACTATAACTAAAAGAAACGAAACCTTAACACTAACTAAAACTCTAAGCTAATACTTTAAGTTGAAAATCTTAACTAAATCTAAACTAGAACTCTAAATAAAACTCTAAGCTAAGACTTTAAGGTAAAACTCTTAACTAAAACTAAACTAAGATAGAACTCTAACTAAAACTCTAAGATAAAACTATAAACACTTAAATATAAATAAACTAAACTTCAACTAGAAGTAAAACACCAAGCTAAGACTCTAAGGTAGAACTCTAAACTCTTAACTAAACTAAACTAGAACTTCAAAAAACTCTAAGCTATGACTCTAAGCTAAAAACTCTAAATTCTTAACTATTAGTAAACTAAACTTCAACTTCAACAAAAACTCTAACCTATGACTCTATGATAAAACTCTAAACTCTTAACTAAACTAGAACTATAACAAAAACTCTAATCTACGACTCTAAGCTAAAAACTCTAAATTCTTAACTATAACTAAACTAAACTTCAACTCTAACTATAACGCTAAGCTAATACTCGAAGAAAAAAATCTAAAATCTTAACTAAAAATAAAACAAACTAAAACTCTACCAAAAACTCTACGTTAAGACTCTAAGCGAAAACTATAAACTCTTAACTAAAACTAAACTAAACTTTAGCTTCAACAAAAACTCCAAGCTAAGAATCTAAGCTAAAAACTCTAAACTCTTAACTAAAACTAAACTAAACTAGAACTCTAACAAAAACTCTAAGTTAAGAGTCTAAGTTCAAATTCTAAACTCTTAACTAAAACTAAACTAAACTAGAACTCTAACTAAAACTCAAAGCTATGACTCTAAGTTAAAACAACAAACTCTTAACTAAAACTATACTAGAACTCAAACAAAAACTCTAAGCCAAGATTCTAAGCTAAAAACTCTAAAGTCTTAACTTAAACTAAACTAAGCTACAATTTTAGGGTAAGCTTCGAAGGTAAAACCCCATACTCTTAACCATATCTAAACTAAACTAGAACTCTAAAAAAAACAAGCTAATATTCTAATCTAAAACTCTAAACTCTTAGCTAAAACTAAACTAAACTAGAACTATAAGCTAAGTTTCGTAGGTAAAACTTTAAACGCTTAACTATATCTAAACTAAAGTAGAACTATAAAAAACTCTAAGCTAAGATTTTAAGCTAAAACTCTAAACTCTTAACTATTACTAAACTAAACTTCAACTCTAACAAAAAATCTAAGCTAAAACTCTAAACTATTAACTAAAACTAAACTAAACTAGAACTTCAACAAAAACTCTAAGCTAAGACTCTAAGCAAAAAACTCTAAACTCTTAACTAAAACTAAAATAAACTAGAACTCTAACAAAAAATATATGGTACAACTATATACTATTAACTAAACTAAACGAGAAATCTAACTAAAACACTATTCTATGAATATAGGGTAAAAAAACAAACTATTAACTAAAAGTAAACTTAAATATAACTCTAAATGAAACTCAATGGTAAAAACATCAAATTCTTAACTAAAATTAAACTAAACTAGAACTCTAACAAACACTCTAAGCTAAGACTCTAAGGTAAAACTCTAAACTCTTAACTAAAACTAAACTAAACTATAACTCTAACAAAAACTCTAAGCTATTACTATAAGCTAAAACTATAAACTCTTAGCAAACTAAACTAAACTAGAACTCTAATAAAAACTCTAAGTCTAAGCTAAAACTCTAAACTAAAACTAAACTAAACTAGAACTTCAACAAAAACTCTAAACAAAGACTCTAAGCTAAAAACATTAAACTCTTAACTATAACTACACTTAACTAGAACTCTATCAGAAAACTCTAAGCTGAGACTCTAAGCTAAAACTCTAAACTCTTAAGTAAAACTAAACTAAACTAAAACTCTAAGCTAAGTCTCTAAGGTAAAACTCCAAACTCTTAACTATAACTAAACTAAACTAAAATAAACTAGAAATCTAAAAAAAACTCTAAGCTAATAATATAAGCTAAAACTCTAAACTCTTAACTAAAACTAAACTAGAACTCTAAAAAAAACACTATGCTAAGACTCTAGGCTAGAACTCTAAACTATTAACTAAAACTAAACTAAACTAGAAGTATAATTAAAACTCTAAGTCTAAGCTAAAACTTTAAACTAAGCTATAACTTCAACAAAAAACCATAAACTAAGACTCTAAGATAAAAACTCTAAACTCTTAACTAAAACTAAACTAGAACTATAACAAAAACTCTGAGATAAGACTCTAGGCTAAAACTCTAAACTCTTAACTAAAACTAAACTAAACTATAAATCTGACAAAAACTCTCTGCTAAGACTCTATGCTAAAACTATAAACTCTTAATTAAAACTAAATTAAAATAAAACTCTAAGCTAAGTCTATGTGAGTAAAACACCAAACTCTTAACTATAACTAAACTAAACTAGAACTCTAACAAAAAGTCTAAACTAAGACTCTGGTCTGAAATTCTAAACTCTTAAGTATTAATAAACTAGAACTCTAACTAAAACTTAAAGCTATGACTCTAAGCTAAAACTCTAAACTCTTAACTATTACTAAACTAAACTAGAACTCTAACAAAAACTCTAAGCTAAAACTCTAAACTCTTAACTAAAACTAAACTAAACTAGAACTCTAAGCTAAGTCTCTAAGGAAAAACTCCAAACTCTTAACTATATCTAAACTAAACTAGAACTCTAACAAAAACTCTAAGCTAAGACTCTAAGCTAAAACTCTAAACTCTTAACTATTACTAAACTAAACTTCAAATATAACAAAAACTCTAACCTAAGATTATAAGCTAAAACTCTAAACTATTAAATAAAACTGAACTAAACTAGAACTTAAACAAAAACTCTAATCTATTACTCTCATCTGAAAAATCTAAACTTTTTACTCAAACTAAAATAAACTAGAACTCTAACAAAAAACTCTAAGCTAAGACTCAAAGATAAAACTCTAAACTCTTACCTAAAACTAAACTAGAACTCTAACTAAAACTCTAGGCTAAGACTATAATTTAAAACACCAAACTCTTAACTAAAACTAAAATAAACTAGAACTCTAAAAAAAACTCTAAACTAAGACTCTAAGCTAAAAAACTTTAAATTCTTAACTAAAGCTATACTTGATTAAAACTCTAAGGTAGGTGTCTAAGATAAAACTCCAAACTCTTAACTATATTTAAACTAAACAAGAACTGTAACAAAAACTCTAAGCTATGACTCTAAGCTAAAACTCTAAACTCTTAACTATAACTAAACTAAACTTCAACTCTAAAAAAAACTATAAGATAAGACTCTAAGCTGAAATTCTAAACTCTTAACTAAAACAGAAATAAACTAGAACTACGGCGAAAACTCTAAGCTATGACTCACAGCTAAAAACTCTAACTCTTAACTAAAACTAAACTAATATAAAACTCTAAGCTAGGTCTCTAAGGTAAAACTCCAAACTCTTAACTATATGTAAACTAAACTAGAACTCTAACAAAAACTCTAAGCTAAGACTCTATGCTAAAACTCTAAACTCTTAACTATTACCAAACTAAACTTAAAATCTAAAAAAAACTCTAATCTAAGACTCTAAGCTAAAACTCTAAAATATTAACTAAAACTAAACTAAACTATAACTTCAACAAAAACTCTAAGCTAATACTCTAAGCTAAAAACTCTAAACTCTCAACTAAAATAAACTAGAACTCTAACAAAAACTCTAAGCTAAGACTCTAAGCTAAAATTCTAAACTCTTAACTAAAACTAAACTAAACTAGAACTCTAACTAAAAACTCTAAGCTAAAACTTTAAGGTAAAACACCTAACTCTTAACTAAAACTAAACTATAACTATAACTAAAAATCTAATTTAAAAAATCAAACTATTAACTAAAATTAAAATAAACTAGAACTCTAACAAAATACTCTAAGCTAGGACTATAAGATAAAACTCTAAACTATTAACTAAAACTAAACTAACCAACAAATCTAACTAAAACTCTAAGCTAAGAATCCAAGGTAAAACACCAAACTCTTAACTGAAATTAAACTAGAACTCTAACTGAAACTCAAAGGTAAAAAAGTCAAACTCTCAACTAAAAGTGAACTAAACTAGGACCCTAACAAAAAACTATAAGCTGAAACTCTAATATAAAACTCTAAAATATTAGCTGATACTAAACTAAACTTCAACTATAAGAAAAACTCTAATCTAAGACTCTAATCTAAAACTATAAAATATTAAAAAAAACTAAGCTAACCTATAACTTAAACAAAGACTCTAAGCTAAGACTCTAAACTAAAAACTCTTAACTCTTAACTAAAATGAACTAGAACTCTAAAGAAAACTCTAAGCTAAAATTCTGAACTCTTAACTAAAACTAAACTAAACTAGATCTTCAACAAAAACTCTAAACAGTTAGAGTCTTCAACAAAAGACTCTAAGGTAAGACACCAAACTCTTGACTAAAACTAAACTAAACTAGAACTTTAACTGAAACTCAAAGGTAAAAAATCAAACTCTTAAATAAAATTGAACTAAACTAGAACTCTAACAAAAAACTCTAAGCTAAGACTCTAAGCTAAAACTCCAAACTCTTAACTATTACTAAACTAAACTTCAAATCTAACAAAAACTCTAAGCTAAAACTCTAAACTATTAACTAAAACTAAACTAAACGAGAACTTCAACATAAACTCTAAAGCTAAGACTCTAAGCTAAAAACTCTAAAATATTAACTAAAACTAAAATAAAGTAGAACTCTAACAAAAACTCTGAGCTAAAATTCTAAACTCTTAAATAAACTATACTAAACTAGAACACTAACTAAAACTCTAAGATAAGACTCTAAGGTAAGACACAAACTATTAACTAAAACTATACTAAACTATAACTTTAACTGAAACTCAAAGGTAAAACATCAAACTCTTAACTAAAATTAGACTAAACTAGAACTCTAACAAAAAAAACTCTAAGACAATTCTCTAAGCTAAAACTCTAAACTCTTAAGTATTACTAAACTAAAGTTCAGCTCTAACAAAAACTTTAAGCTAAAACTCTAAATTATTAACTAAAACTAAACTAAACTAGAACTTCAACATAGACTCTAGGCTAAGACTCTAAGCTAAAAACTCTAAAATCTTAAATAAAACTAAAATAAAGTTGAACTCTAACAAAAACTCTGAACTAAAATTCTAAACTCTTAACTAAAACTATACTAAACTAGAACTCTAACTAAAACTCTAAGCTAAGACTCTAAGGTAAAACATCAAACTCTTAACTATAACTAAACTAAACTAGAACTCTAACTGAAACTCAAAGGTAAAACATCAAACTCTTCAATAGAATTAAAATAAACTAGAACTCTAACAAAAAACTCTAAGCTAAGACTCTAAGCTAAACCTCAAAAATCTTAACTAAAACTTAGTCAAACTACAACTTTAATTAAAGCTCTAGGCTATGACTCTAAGGTGAAACTCTAAATTCTTAACTGTAACTAAACTTAACTTCCACTCAAACTAAAACTCTAAGCTAAGACTCTATGGTAAACTATAAAATCTTTACTAAAACTAAACTAAACAATAACTCTAACTAAAGCTCTAGGCTAATACTCTAAGCTAAAACTATAAACTCTTTAACTATAACTAAACTAAACGAAACTTCAACCCTAACTAAAACTCTAATCTAAGACTTTAAGGTAAAACACAAAACTCTTAACTAAAACTAAACTAAACTAGAACTCTGAATAAAACTCTAAGCTAAGAGTCTAAGCTAAAAACTCTATACTTTTAACTAAAACTAAACCAAACTAAAACTCTAAGCTAAGTCTCTATGGTAAAACTTCAACTTCTTACCTATAACTAAGTTGTGGGTGAAAAGGATGGCTACTTCAACTTGTAAAATGGGTTTAGGAGGGACATTAAGAAAGGAACTTGCTCTGAAATGGTCTTTGAAAAATATTTCTTGGTGTTGATTTATCCAAAAAGCTGTAAAGTATAGTTGTGGGTGAAAAGAATGGATGTTTCAAGTTGGAAAATGGGTTTAGAATGAACATTAAGAAAGGAACTTGCTCTGAAATGACTTTTGAAAAATATTTCTTGGTGTTGAGGTAACCAAAATCTGTAAAGTATAGTTGTGGGTGAAAGGATTGGTACTTCAAGTTGGAAAATGGGTTTACGAATGACATTATGAAAGGAACTTGCTTTTCCTAGTTGATTACGTCATTATATGCTCATAAATGGATTCCCGTCATGACCTTCTGATAGGGTTCTATCGATTATGTAATCAATTTCTCAGAAATCCATTTGTCCTAGTTGATTACATTATTATATGCTCATAAATGGATTCCCGTCTTGACCTTCTGATAGGGTTCTAATGTTTATGTAATCAATTTCTCAAAAAATCCATGTGTCCTATTTGATTACGTCATTCTTATGTCATGTGTCATGTGTCATTCGTCATGTGTCATGTTTCGTGTCATGTGTCATGTCGCATGTGTTGTGTCATGTGTCACGTGTCACGTGTCATGTGTCACGTGTCACGTGTCATGTGTCATGTGTCACCCGCTAGACTCAATAATCCATCAAAATAAGAAAGTTCCTGTTTTTCCATTCTCATTGACAAAAACCATAAAACAGACATAAATTGCAGTTGACACTATTAAAGTGAGAAAGCTCCTGTTTTTCCATTCTCACTGACAAAAAACATAAAACAGACATAAATTGATGTTGACATACATCAAAGTGAGAAAGTTCATGTTTTTAAAATTCTCACTGACAAAAACCATACAACAGACATAAATTGCTGTTGACATCCATTAAAATGAGAAAGTTCCTGTTTTTCCATTCTCACTGACAAAAACCATAAAACAGACATAAATTGCTGTTGACATCCATTAAAGTGAGAGAGTTCCTGTTTTTCCATTCTCACTGACAAAAACCATAAAACAGACAAAAATTCCTGTTTTTCAAGTGAGAATGTTCCTGTTTTTCCATTCTCACTGACAAGAACTATAAAACAGACATAAATTGCGGTTGACATCCATGAAAAACATCAAATAAATTGACCAACATCCATAACCATCCAAGAAAACATCCATCAAAGTGAGAAAATTCCTGTTTTTTCATTCTCACTGACAACAAACAGACATAAATTATGTAAAAAAGTTGTAGGTGGCAGCAGGGGTGAGGGGTGGGACATTTAAGGTCATCTCTACTGAGGAAAAGGGCTTTTATGAAAGAGGTGGTCGTATACACTTCAGAAGGGACTCTAATGATTAGAAATTGAAAGTTCTAGTTTCCTTTTTTCAGGTTATTTATGAAGAAAAGAAGGAATATTTGATTCTGGATCTCCTGGATGCGTTGCTAGCTGTGCACTAAGATCAGTGGAACAGAGGGTACCGATGGAAGGTGGTGCACAGACATCCTCTTCCACCCTCTAGCATCAAACCCAACCCCATTTCCAGCACAAATGGCAGGATAACTCCTATATACTGACGTGAGTGGTGGTCTCTTCCCTCCTCCCAGTCACGGGGAAATGGCTCTGAGCTACGGAACTTGCTTGTTATGACTTTGATACTTTGTTTACTGATACTTTGTATTTAGTGATTTACGTGGCAACTTCGGCTTACAGTGCAAGGGCTGTATGTTATGCAATTTGTTTATTGTTACGTTGATACCTTTGTTTACTTTAATGTTTTCTTTACTTTGTTATTTTTTTACTTTGATATTGTTACATCGATACTAGTTTTCCTATTTTGATGAAAGTTTGATGTTGAAACAAAAATTGATTTGGAAATAAAGAATTTTTATAAAACTTAAAACTTTTTGCAATAAAAAATGAACGAAAATTAATTAAAAAACTTTCTGAAAAAGAAGTTATTAAAATAAAAGTAAAGGCCATATTAAAAGTAAGATCAGCAGATACAAATACCCGTTAAAATTCAAACTCAAAACGACCAGAAATCCGGGTTGCAGCGGTAGCTAGCAACCTAGTAAGAGACGATCACGTCCAATGCTAAGAAATGTAACATCCAATAAACCCTAAAAATTTAGTCAGATCAAAAAACAAAAAGTACACTGTTAGAACCGCCTTCTCCAATATAAACAAGTTCTCTATATAGGAAACTTACCGTCCCTTGGCTTGAACAAAAAGGGAAATAAATTGGCTTGAAAATCAAGAAAAGTGGCGGAAACCACGATATTCTGCATAAACGGCAAGTACATTTTGTAATTATTTTTTTTTTAATATAATCAATTGTTCCACTCAAAACTGAGTTTTTTTTCACAAGACTGTAGTAGTTGTTGATATTATAACATATTACAGTCGATATATTATATTACAGTCGATATTTAAATTATACACTATTAAAGTCGATATAGTTCATTATAAATAATGATTTTATATTAAAAGAAAAGCAATAGAATAATAAAACATTGTATATATTGAACTTAGTTAGCTGCCTGATTCTTTGACGTTTGTCTCTTACTATTACTAAAGAAGAAAAAGCCCAGGGCTTCCACTCTCGAAAATTCAAATTCGGGGAAAAGTAATAAAAATTCGGGGAGTTTTCGGGGACAAGTCATCAAGATTCGGGGATTTCTCGGGGAAAAAAACAAAATGGCATTTCGTTGCAAAAATTTGGGAGCCAAAATTGGTTTTAGCTTCGCTTTCAGGCTCAAGTAGGGCTTGGATCTGCGTAGTAAATCAAGCCTTTTACAAAATAGGTCTTAGAGCCAGAGGCCGGGATTGGAACCCATAGCTGAAAACGCTTGTTGCTGATATTGCGGCAAGAACTTCAAAATTGATTTCAAAAGAAAAGGAAAAATAGTGAACACATGTGAACTGTAAATACCAGTAGCAATTTGTTATTAAGTCATTAATCTCAGTAATTCATTAATAATATTTAAAAACAAATATTGTTTGCGGTTTCTAGATAAGTAAATTAAATAGAAAAATTGAACCTATAAGTACGGGGTAATATTAAAACTTCAAACAAACAGGAACTAAACTAAACAAGTAAATTTAAACTTAAATTAAAAAGGGAATTTTGACGAAAATTGACACATTATTCGTTTTTCATGCTGCTTCTAAGGTCTTAGTTGTTTACCCCCCCCCCCAAAAAAAAAGATCCAAAAAAATATTCCCCGCAGAAAATGCTTCCCTGCTGAAAATACTGCCCACGAAAAGTACCTGCGAGGAAAATATCCCCCGCGAAAAATACCCTTGGAAAATACCCACCCCCGGACTGAAAATATCCCCTCGGAACATACATTTTTTTCATTGTTTGTTTCTACTATGCTTTCCTTTCTTTTGGTTACCTCATAATTACTATATAGTCACCGATTAACCCCCAATCCTCCCACCAACCCTGTGACCATCCATCTTCTAAATGTAATACTTATTGCAGTCTCATTTTTATATCAGCCCATCTAATGCCTGGACATGATAGCTGTAGGCTACAAATCATGTAAAATTTACTTATTCTTTTACTTCGCAGTATTGATTCAGACTTCGTTGTGTTAACACCAAATTTTTTTTCGGATATAACCCTGCTAAAGTTGTGATTTTCCCCTTTGGACTTTCAGTTTGGATTTATTTACATAATCAGATTATCGTTTTGCTGGCTATATCGAATTCCCTTGGGAAAGTACATTTTCATTGTCAGTCTTCAGAGTTTAAGCACCTATTTTTAGACTTATTACTTCACTAACAAGAACTTAATTAATTCAGCGACCTTCAAAATTATAAAAGTTCAAATTTAAGATCAAACTGGACAAGCAATATTCGTAGGCAATTACGCTGAGATTGAGGTGGGGAAAGAAAAGTAAGCAGAAGAGGGGTGGAGAGTTGTTAGCAAGAGCCGTGGTACCCGCTGGGCTTGCCCCTTAAATTGCGGGGACAAGGTAGACAGCCTCCGACACTTCACTTACTTCTCTCGCATTGAAACCACCTGAAAAATATCATTCAGCACTCGGGCAGTGAAGTTGTTTTCCAGGAAAGATTATACTTTCGCATTGCGCATAAGGATTAATTCTTTGGATACTGATCTAACTATATCTATCGACTCTTTTTGACCTTAAATTGGCATTGCAGTTATTATTGCTGTAACGTGAGCAAGATGTTAGTGGAATACGCATATTTGCCGCTTCTGAATCTTCTCCAATCAAACTTTCGTGAAGAAATTGACGACGTGACAATAATTAATCACCCACTGGAATTTTTTTATATTAACGTTATTAAAGATGCCAAGGCGGAGATTTGGGGAATAGCAGATCTAAATAAAGCTGTCCCAAAGCGGCAGGGTGACCTAGCTTCGCAGAGAAATTTGAAAGATATTTTGAACTTGTTGCGTCAATGTGACTCTGATAATTCCCTGCTCCCAATTTTTGTCATTGTGTCACCTAAAGAAGTGCCGGTTATCTCCGCAGTAGCTTACTCCAGGCTATTCAGCAATGGTAGATCAATAGACCAAGCGCTTTAATAGATAAACAAAAAGTGACATCATATGGTCTGAATTTTTCCTTCCTGCACAGTGCCTCGTTTAAGCCAAATATAAACACATCAACTACTAATTTAGTTGTCTCTGAAATTTCTCCCGAGGTTAACAATCCTGTGAAACGTCAAGATGTCATTGACCAAATCAAGGGACATCAAGCCGTTCATTCTATCAATTTGTCGGGCAATAAACTTTTAGTGCAGATTGACCCAGTTGCTGCAAAGGACTTTTGTGATGCGGTACCAAATGTTCTGAAGTGCGATGAAAAACTTCAAGAGCGAAAACTCTTTGGAAGAATTAAAGGCATACCGCTAGCTTATGACGTCAGTTTGTTCGTGGGGCGTGAAGGAGTTGTAGATGCTAAGTGCATCGGGCAGTCCTTGACTGTTGAGGTTTCTTCTACGAGGCCGTTGGACTTTCAAATGTACTTCGTCTCGGACTTAAGGTAGAATATGAGATTTTCTGAGTATTTGAGTGCCTCCGTCCTCCCCGTTGCTGTTATAAGTGTCAATCACCTGATCATGTCAAGGCCAATTGAACCAGCCCTCCCCGTTGTTCCTGCTGCAGCGGTATGCATTTATCAACAAAAGATGCACCATGTTTGGCTGAACCGAAGTGTGCGCTATGTGGTGAAGGCCATGTTACATTCAGTCTAAAGTGCCGCGTAATCCGCAGTGCCATAGCTAAGCGTGCCTCAAACAAAAAATGACTAGATCAGTAATGTTTTCTGTGTGTTCTTTCACCAAAAATGGCACCAAAGACAAAGATTGTCCAGTAAATCAGAAAATGAACAATTTTGAAATTGTGTTGCTACAGGAACATCTTTTGCCGGCTGTAAGCGACAGCTCACTAAACAGAAGTGATGAACATGTAGTTTATACAACCAGTGCCAGACGTACGGGGTGCAGACCTTCCGGAGGACGTGCATTTATTGTGAGTAATAGACTTTCGTGCTTCTCTCCCCAGTGCATACACTCTTGCGATAATTTTATTGCCCTTCGAATTGCAGATCTAGTGATTATTAATACTTACCTACCTCCTGATTAAAAAACAGTTTTGTCAATTAATAAATTTACAAAAATTGTGTCTTCTCTGAAGAATTTCCTTCGGAATATTGAAAGTCATAGCTTTAAGTGGATCATAGTGGGAGACCTAAATTGTAACATAAATAGAGAGTCAACTCGGTCTGATCTTGTACATCAGTCTTTGCCAGACGGATATCAGATAGTAGCCAAGAGTGCTGATTTTTCGTATATTCATAATAGTGCATGTGTGTCTGATATAGACCACTGTGTTTGCTCAGCTGGTGTGATATGCTCGAGTGCCAAGGTTCATGATAAAGAAAGAGATTATGATCACCTCCCCCTCTCTTTTACCGTGTCTGTTTCGCATTCTTCTGGCCTGAATCAGTGTGAATCTTCTGTACGGGGCACGAAATGGTATGATAAGCATGAATGAAATAAAGCTAACTGGACATTATATATCTGTACTTTGGCAACTCTGCTCTGATCTGTGACAGTTCCTTGCCATTTACTTTGTACCAGTGTCCTCTCACCTAATGCTCGGTCACAACTTAATTCTTACTATTCTCTGATTGTTACCCGCCTCAAACAAGCCGAGGCCATTGCTGTCCCTGTTTCGCGTATTCGTTCGAAAACTAGAAGTTCTTTATGGGAAGAGGGCCCTCAGTTAAAAATTGTTAAAAATCTGGCAAAAATTTGGCTTCGGATATGGAATGCGTGTGGCCGCCCCATTTCGGGTCATGTATTTAATATTAAAAGAAAAACTAACTCTGAATTCGAATATTACTTGCGAAGTGTCCGATATAAGGGTGAGGAATTTCCAAAAAATCCTTGGGAATGGAGTGAAGTGGTGAATTCTAGTAAGCTAAACCCGACTGTTTCGTTCAGTTTAATTCCTGGTGATTCATGGGTTAGTCATTACTCGACAATTTTCAGTACAGTAAATTGTTCAGTCCATTCCAGGTTTTGTAGATTGCTTGATTCAGTTATTCCGCGTAGACTACGCCAGAAAGATATTATCCCTATTAGTGAATGTCCTGGCGCTAGTTCCAAAATTCAAAAGTTTCAAAAGTTTAAAGTCAGTTCCAAAGGCTCCAAAAGTAAAAAAAATTTAATTACCTCATGCCGGATGGTAAACAATCCCAAAGTTGGAGGCCTATGTAAGTGAGAAATGGAATGATTTAGTTTTAGAACCAATAGATCTGGTTTCCGTATTGGCGACTTAAGCACTCCCCCCACTAGATTTCTTATCTTCCCTCTAAGTTTTGACTAATACCTTTTTTGGTGGTATTTTTTTGAAAAATGCCCTTTTTTGCTAAAGCAATATCAAATCCTGTAAAACTCTAAACGTGTCATTGAACCACGTATATTCATAATAGTGGATGTGTGTCTGATATAGACCACTGTGTTTGCTCGGCTGGTGTGATATGCTCGAGTGTCGAGGTTCATGATGAAGAAAGAGACTATGATCACCTCCCCCTATCTTTGACCGTCTCTGTTTCGCATTCTACTGGCCTGAATCAGTGTGAATCTTCTGTACGGGGCACGAAATGGTATAATTAGCGTGAATGGAATAAAGCTAACTGGACATTATATATCTGTACTTTGACAACTCTGCTCTCATCTGTAACAGTTCCTTACCATTTACTTTGTACCAGTGTCCTCTCACCTAATGCTCGATCACAACTTAATTCTTACTATTCTCTGATTGTTGCCCGCCTTAAACAAGCCGAGGCCATAGCTGTCCCTGTTTCGCGTATTCGTTCGAAAACTAGAAGTTCTTTATGGAAAGAGGACCCTCAGTTAAAAATTGTTAAAATCGGGCAAAAATGTGGCTTCGGATATGGAATGCGTGTGGCCGCCCCATTTCGGGTCATGTATTTAATATTAAAAGAAAAACTAAATCTGAATTCAAATCTTATTTGCGAAGTGTCCGATATAAGGGTAAGGAATTTCCGAAAAATCCTTGGCAATGGAGTGAAGTGGTGAATTCTAGTAAGCTAAACCCGACTGTTTCGTTCAGTTTAATTCCTGGTGATTCATGGGTTAGTCATTACTCGACAATTTTCAGTACAGTAAATTGTTCAGTCCATTCCAGGTTTTGTAGATTGCTTGATTCAGTTATTCCGCGTAGACTACGCCAGAAAGATATTATCCCTATTAGTGCTGAGTCTGTTGTGAAAAGCATTAAAAAACTAAAATCTAAGTCTGTTGATTTGGATAGAATTTGTGTTGAACATTTAAGAATCGATTCTCCCGAGTTAATTAGCCATCTACAACTACCTTTTCAGATGTGTGTTAGCAGCTTACTAGTGGCTGATTCTTTCCTCTGTGGTACTTTTACCTCTGTTCAGAAGTGAGGGAAGGATCCGCTTAATTGTGGATTTTACCGCTCTATTACTGTAGCATGTAATTTAAGCAAACTATTAGAATATGTATCGCTCTCATTTATTCAAGATAAGTTTGATAATGATGCAAATCAGTTCGGTTTTCTGTCACGTATTGGATGCTAGCAAGCACATCGTATACATGCAAAGGTGTTACAAGAAGGACATCGCTTAAAAACGGAAGTTCTCTTTTGTGCGTTAGACCTATCTAAAGCTTTCGATACTGTTTGTCACTCTCAGGCATAGTTTTCTCTGGCACGTTTGGGTATAAATAGTTCAATTATTTGTGTACTTCGGTTTTGGTACCAGAATTCATTTATTCAGTTGAGGCAGGGTTCCCGGGCCTATGGCAAAATCCCAGTTAGATCTGGGGTCCGTCAGGGTGGTGCGCTTTCACCTCATATTTTTAAAGCTTGTTTATTGAATGTTCTTAATATGATACAGCTTTCTTACTCTTCAGGGTTGTCAAACGTCTCCTATATTGCATATGCGGATGATCTTCTGCTTGTTAGCAGGTCAAAGTTTACATTAATGAAGTCTGTGCTACTAGTATCGCGGCTGTATGGGGAAATCGGATTAAGCCTCAACACTGATAAATGCGAATATTTAGTGTTTAATTCAAAATCTTCAGCGACGCCGCTTGATTGCGGCGCATTTTCTGTAAAAAGTGTTGAATCTTTCCGATAGCTTGGGATCAATATTTACAAATCGCTTACCTTATTTCGTTTCCAGGCATTGAGTGATATTAAAGAGAAGCTGAAACTGGGGTACGCGAAGATTGTCCCCAGCAGGGGAAGATAACAGAAAAGCATTGGCTAAATTGTACTCGAGCTTTTGTGACCATGCGGTTTTGTTCCCAACTGGCCTTCACATCCGGTTTCGGCCAGGGAATATTAGCGATATTAGAATTATGTATTTCAGATATTTCAAGTTTTTATTGTATCTGCCTCGCATATACAGTAATAGAAAGATGATGCGGATTTTTGGCGCTCCGGATATTGTAAATTGTTTTGTCAGACAAAGTAGCCGTCTTCAAGAGAACATTTATGCTACTTTGGGTGTTAACCACCCACTTATCTGGGTAGCCACAGCGCATTGAGTGTAATATTTATTTATTGTGTTGTTGTTAAATGTATCTTTGTGGGTTTTTTTTTCTCTTTTCTTGTGTTACTCCACTTCATTTTCTGTACAGTGGGTCAAAAATAAATTATTATTATTATTTATTATTTGGCATTATTAACCAACTGTTCGTTATAAATAAGTCCGAAAATATATAAAACTTGACAAAACAATATGAGCCTAATATCCAAATTTTTACTTTAAGCTGTATTGTAAATTTTCTTATGGATAAAATTTTTTGGGTTACTTACGTTTGAATCCTATTCCCCGACCTTTTACAAAGTCTATAGCCAAATTTTGCCTCATTAAGAGGAAGAGGGAGTGGTGCATTTGTTTATGGTAAGAAGATTGTATTTAGGAATAGTTCTTAGGAAGAAATAAATTATACCACATTTTCTTTAATTTTTTTTTCTATCTCAGAATTAGCCTTCATACAGGGTTATTAATTATTAAAGCATTAGAAGTTGTAAGGGTAGGCATTAGATATTTAAACAAATTTACTTGTCTATTCCAAATTTGAGCAGACTATATATCCTGTAAAATTTACTTTGCCTAACTAACAGGTTTGCAAGACCGTAAGAAGATCCCAAAATGGCAGTTCAAACCGTGGTTGAGTGATTTTCGGGGAAATTTCGGGGATTCGGGAAACCAAATTTTTTTTGGGGAGACACATAGATTTTCAGGGAAATCCCCGGAAATTCGGAGATAGTGGAAGCCCTGAAAAAGCCCTAGACTTTTTCCTGTTTGTAATTATAATTTCAAACAGGACCAGCTTGACCAGGTACCCGGACCATAGGAATATTTTTTTTAGACAATGTTTAGTTTCAATCCAGCAGTGGGAGCGTCAAAATTAAAATGTACCACATATGCCTGCTCTGTTTATACACCTTGGGGAGCTGGATGCTCTGTAACAATTGCACTATTATGGATGAATATGATGAAACATATAGAGAATATACAGTTCAAATAAAGGATTGTAAGTCATGTATTGAAAAAGTTTGTGACTCTCATATTAGAGAATTCCCCTGCTCAAACTGTCACTGTGATAAATGTGAATAGTGGGAAAATACTTATCCTGGTATGACATAAAAAAACCTAAACCTGATTTCAGTTTATTTCTAAGAGACTGGTATCATCGTGGTATTAAATTGCTTTGGGAGAAAGAACCTGGTCTACGCTTCAATTGCTGGTATAATAAGAAGGTATGGTTTCTGCGTCATCGATGTGAAGATACTGGCTATTATGATTATAAGCCTAAATATTTTATTTGGCTGTTACAGAGAAAGAAGTGTCTTATATTGCTATGGATAAGGCAATTGAAAGGCATAAATTTTATATTATGAATGAAAGAAGCATTACTGACTTTACAAAGAGATTTAATAAAGGTGAAGTGACATTATATTGTAAAAATGTGAACCTGACTTTTCACAACAAGATGAATATAAAGTGAATCTAAATGATTTACCGCCGCTAGCTGTTGTTGATGAGGATGTATATGAAAAGGAAGGAGTTTGAAGAAAAACTTTTTGTATATACATTTTCTTATCAATAAACAAGTTTATTACAAAACACCTTAAAGTACCAAGGACACCTAAAATGAAAACTAATTCATTAAATTGGTCAAGTGCAAACTTACACAGCCATATACGTCTTAAATTAGTGTGAAAAACCAATAATTCATTTTTTAAGGAGAAGGATCGCCTGTTTACATAATGTATTCCAATACGAAAGTTCGTGGACAATTTCAAAATAAAGAACGTGTGCTGTTAAAAAAGCAGAAGAACAGCAGAAAATGACCAAAAAATAAATAAATCAGCATATAGCCTTAGAAAGTGTTGTTTTCTTGTATGTTCTGGTAAAACAGAAATCGGAACCTAGTTCAGCAAAGCTCTTTTCTTTGAAAAATACTTGTAAGGAATGCTTTTTGAAAAGAGCTTGGCTAGACTAGGCCTAGTCTTGATGTTACTAGGATTTTTGGCATTCCAGGATCTTTTAACCATGAAGAAGTTTAAAGGTTAACATTAATGACTCTAAAAGAAAATATCAATATATAGGCTACCCTATTGGTAGTTTTGCAGACCTAATGACTTCCACTGATAGCCTACCTTATGTAGGCTAAGGTAAGACACCTAGTAGGCTGTGTGATTTGCTTGAATATTTTGATATAAATCTACCTCATAGTTACTATATAATAGTAGCATATACCTTTTATGCTTTTTTTATATTAGAAATACATATACTTGGGTGAGCACTGTTTGACTAGGCCTGTTAAATTCATTGGTTCTTTATACTCTAAGCAACAAATATTGTCATTTACTCTTATATACAAAGCACTATAAAATCAAAACAATAGACAATATTGTGTTTCCTTTAAACATAGAGAATAATACAAAGTCTTCTGTATGACTTTTCAAGTATCACATTGCTATAGGGAAACATTAATAAAGTTATACTGAAAGCATTATTGTATTCTCTTTTAATGGATAATCCACTAAAATGTCATAAAAAATAAATTACATTACCTCACTGATACATAAAAAAAACAACTAAGTCCTACAGATAGCCTTTCATAGTTCAAATTGACGTTCAGGCAACTTTGTGGTCGCATATCAACCCTAAAACTTAGTCAACCTACCTGAGAATTTATGTGGCCAAGAAAATTAGGCTTAGGATGCTTCTTCATCAGCAAGTTCCATAGACATTGTCTGTTGTGAGTCAGCCCAAAAATCATAGTCATCTCTATTGTAATTCAAGTAGACTTTCCAAGTAGGCCTGTCCGCCTAGAGTCTAAGGCATTTTGACCAGAGTTTTAGGATTAATATGACCACTAAGTCACCTGGACTTGCAGTCCTCAGTCAGAAAACCCAATCTATAAGCCAAGACAGTTACACTAAAACAGAATTAATTGAAAATTGGTTGACTGAAAAGTTGCCTGGCCTTGTGTTCAAACAAGTGGCATAGGGTCTACCTGCCTAAAGTCTTAGACAGGCAACCCAGTTTATAAGCTCACACAGTTACACTAACACAAAATTCATTCAAAATTGGTTGACCCAACAAGTTGCTTGGATTTGCAGGTGAACAAGTGACATAAGGTCTGCCTGCCTATAGTCTCAGGCAAGGGCAGCTGAGTTTTAGGACTAACATATGAACATCAAAATTTTGTCTATGCTTTAAATTAGAAATAAAAAATTTGGGGATCCCTGCTTTCAATAAAAAAAATTTCGATATTTTATAATTTAAATTTAATAATTCCCTCCCCCCCTCTGGATAAAGCATTTATATTATTACGTCGCATCTTTTGTTAGAAAAATAAGATAATTAATAATTAGCTATGTCAATAGATTTTTCAAAAAAAAACGGTAAGAAGAAGTAAAAAGCTCTGTTTTAATTGAAAAAAATTGCTTGATTGAGAAGGGGGTAAAAATGAAAAAACACAAATTTCGAAAGTATTCGTATAGACCTCAAGTTATTTTAAAACTGAGTCATAGATTTGCAATTGCATTAAAAAATATCCAAAGAATATAATTAAATGGGAGAAAACACAAAATCCCATTTTGGTCAGTCCCCTATGAGACGTTACAAAATACCCAAGACAATGAACAAGTCCTATTGGGGGGCCTTGGGTCTATCAAAATATTTCAATGGTTTCCTAGGGAATTTGATATAATTTTCTTCTGTCTCCATTTTAAATGAAAAAAATAATTAACCTTCTGGCATCCCCGCTTTCAATAAAAAAAATGAGGTATTATCATTTAAAAATGATAGCCCCCTATCCCCCTCCTATAGGCAATAATTTACAATTTATTTTTTAATCATATTTTTTAGGTAACTTCCAGTTCAATCGGTAATCTTTTTCAGGATTGGAACGGGAAAGTATTTCATAAATAACTAATTGTATGTGTTTTTAATGCTGTTTCACCAAAGTCATTTTTTTTGTATTTCGCACAATCAGGTAAATATGTCGGGAGGTTGGACTTACAGGCTATCCTATATTTTTTTAAATATTTTTTTTTAATATTTCAAACTTAATTTGTTGATGTGGGTCAATGACATGTTTAGAGTTTTACAGGATTTGATATTGCTTTAGCAAAAAAAAGGGCATTTTTCAAAAAAAATACCCCCCAAAAAAGGTATTAGTCAAAACTTGGAGGGAAGATAAGAAATCTAGTGGGGGGAGGGCTTAAGTCGCCAATACGGAAACCAGATCTATAGGTTCTAAAACTAAATCATTCCATTTTTCACTTACATAGGCCTCCAGCTTTAGGATTGTTTACCATCCGGCATGAGGTAATTAAATTTTTTGACTTTTGGAGCCTTTGGAACTGACTTTAAACTTTTGAATTTTGGAACTAGCGCCAGAACTAGTTTCCAGTCTAATTATGATCGAATATTTAAACAATTCTTCTATTTCTCACGGAATTACAATCATAATTACTATTTATTTATCTCCTATGTGTTTCAATTCATCTCTGATCTCTTTGTGTTTTGTATGTAGTGCAAAGGCATCTGGCCTCATTTCAATTTAGTGTTTGCCCTGTTTAGAGAGTTACTTTATTTCCCTATCAAGATTATCTGTAAGTGCATCTTTTTTGTGTATTGTTTGGTTTTGTCACCTATTTTGTTGAAATATAATCCTTGTCATTAATGCACAAAAAACAAATAATGACAAAGTATTAATGAGGTAGGCTTGGCAAAAACTCAATACATATCCGTTTTGAAAAAAAAAACACTTTACTAATAAATCTAATGAGCCCTGTGAGTAATATTAAAATGATATAAAGCCTTAAAGAAATTCTTGTTTGAACAGAGAAGTACTCGCTTGTATTTGAATTTTGTCATTTTTCTGTTTTCTGGTGCCTTTCGGGTAGTTGACTCTTTTTTGCTGTTTTAAGTATCTGGGCTCTCTCCTACCTATCCCCCCCCCTTTTTTTTATTTCAATAAATCTCTGTGCCCAAGCTTCTATGCGATAATCACATTTTTCATGTATATGTCAAATATTTATTGTTTTCAGGGGGTTAGGCTTCCTGGCTCAAAGAGTATGAATCGGGATTTTTGGGATGTTTTCCAAAGTTTCCTGTAATTTTAATGCAATCCATAGTTTTTAGGTCGTAAAAAGAAATTTGGGGTCCCTCCGAAACGTAAATATGTTTATGCGTATTTGCTTCTATTTAAATACGTTTAAACGTCCTTTAAAAATTTGGGGGACGTAGTTGCAAAAAAGATTTCATTGGCGATAATCCGTAAATGGGTCAAGGAGGCAACATCAGAGAAATTATGTTTCTGTTTAGGGTGAAGGGGCTTTACCCCTTCCACTTCTCTGTAATTAAACATATAGATTTAGTTTTTATAGATTTAGAATCTGAGCCTAATGCGTCACCGGCGCTTCACTGAAAACAAATTATATTACAAATACTTTATTACCAAGTTATTACAGCATTTAAATAGAAAAATAAAAATTACAGTGAAATTGAATCATGAACTAATGATATTTCAACAATTAATATTATTATGTAACGAGTATTTAGTTTGATTTGATTTTTTCTTTCAAAGGCAGTTCAAGAAAAATAGTTTTCAGTAAAGTGCCAATGATGCAGTAGATTTTGGACTCTTACAGTGAGAGAAGGAGGCGATACCCAAGCTCTTGTGTGTAGTAATTTTTGTTAGTTTTAAGGTTTATTTCCATATTAAATTAAAGCATTAATCGTTTTAAGATTTATTTATTCATTTACATTAGTATTTGTTGTATTTTTTTGCTATGATTGTTTACTTAATTTCTGTTCGTTTTGGGTTTCAATTATTCTTTAATAGTAATTTCTGGTCGTTTTGAGTTTTGATGTTAATATGTATTTGTATCTGCTGATCTTAGGTTTAATATGGCCTTTACTTTTCTTTGAAAAACTTTTTTTCCAGATTTTTTTTATAATTAATAACACTTAATGATCTAGGTTAGTTTTAAACATTGAACTAAAATCCATAAATGTTGCCACTGTCCGAAATCACGTCATTTTTAGCTGCAGTCCGGAATTTCAGTCTAGAATCTCAAATATGCGATTACTTACCCCAGTAATCTCCAATATGCGATTATTTACCCCAGTAAAACTTGTGACAATAAGGAAGGATTTAAATGAAACTGGAACTTCCTGGGGCAGGATCAAGAGTGAAGCTTCGAATACATTCGGATGGAGGAGTCTGTGCAACTGTGCTGGCCTCAGGTGTCTTAGTGATGCGATGAGTTATTAGTAGTAGTAATATTAGTAGAAACTTACTGATTTAGGATAGTCTTCAACATTGGCCAGAGCCTTAATTTCATCCAGCATTGATTGTTGCTGATCCAAGTTCTGGAGCCCAATGAAGGGTCTCAAGTAACTAAAAGCGCATGGCTTGTCACCAAAGTTTTTCACGTAATGTACAAACGAGTAAAATAGTTCTTCCCCTATAATAGAAGATAGTCACTTGTATTTAATTCTTTAATAGTCCGTTTATTACTATGGTTTAACCGCAATCCATCGTTTTACGAACTTTTAGCCCCCCCCCCCTCAATACTTCTGTGTGTATATCACCAGATATTCTAGTGAGAAAGGGTGGATGCAGCCCCCAAAAACTAAATTTTAGGCCCCAATTACCACACTTTTTATGAAAGACCCTTCACAGCAATACTGAGCGGGGATTTATCCCCTACTCTCCCTTCAATTCAAGGAACGGATTTTGACTATGTTCACAATACAGATATTGAGGAGGATAACAGCTTCCCCCTATTGAAGAAATATTTGAACTTGAAATAAAAACTAAATCTATATGTTTAATTACAGAGAAGTGGAAGGGGTAAAGCCCCTTCAACCTAAACAGAAACATGATTTCTCTGATGTTGCCTCCTTGACCCATTTACGGATTATCGCCAATGAAATCTTTTTTGCAACTACGTCCCCCAAATTTTTAAAGGACGTTTAAACGTATTTAAATAGAGGCAAATACGCATAAACATATTTACGTTTCGGAGGGACCCCAAATTTCTTTTTACCACCTAAAAACTATGGATTGCATTAAAATTACAGGAAACTTTGGAAAACATCCCAAAAATCACGATTAATACTCTTTGAGCCAGGAAGCCTAACCCCCTGAAAACAATAAATATTTGACATATACATGAAAAATGTGATTATCGCATAGAAGCATGGGCGCAGAGATTTATTGAAAAAAAAAAAGGGGGGGGTATTTAGGAGAGAGCCCAGATACTTAAAACAGCAAAAAAGAGTCAACTACCCGAAAGGTACCAGAAAACAGAAAAATGACAAAATTCAAATACAAGCGAGTACTTCTCTGTTCAAAAAAGAATTTATTTAAGGCTTTTATATCATTTTAATATTACTCACAGGGCTCATTAGATTTATTAGTAAAGTGTATTTTTTTTTTCAAAACGGATATGTATTGAGTTTTTGCCAAGCCTACCTCATTAATACTTTGTCATTATTATTTTTTGTGCATTAATGACAAGGATTATATTTCAACAAAATAGGTGACAAAACCAAACAATACACAAAAAAGATGCACTTACAGTTAATCTTGATAGGGAAATAAAGTAACTCTCTAAACAGGGCAAACACTAAATTGAAATGAGGCCAGATGCCTTTGCTCTACATACAAAACACAAAGAGATCAGAGATGAATTGAAACACATAGGAGATAAATTAATAGTAATTATGATTTTAATTCCGTGAGAAATAGAAGAATTGTTTAAATATTCGATCATAATTAGACTGGAAACTAGTTCTGGCGCTAGTTCCAAAATTCAAAAGTTTCAAAAGTTTAAAGTCAGTTCCAAAGGCTCCAAAAGTCAAAAAATTTAATTACCTCATGCCGGATGGTAAACAATCCCAAAGTTGGAGGCCTATGTAAGTGAAAAATGGAATGATTTAGTTTTAGAACCAATAGATCTGGTTTCCGTATTGGCGACTTAAGCACTCCCCCCACTAGATTTCTTATCTTCCCTCTAAGTTTTGACTAATACCTTTTTTGGGGGTATTTTTTTTGAAAAATGCCCTTTTTTGCTAAAGCAATATCAAATCCTGTAAAACTCTAAACATGTCATTGACCCACATCAACAAATTAAATCTGAAATATTAAAAAAATATTTAAAAAAATATAGGATAGCCTGTAATTCCAACCTCCCGACATATTTACCTGATTGTGCGAGATACAAAAAAAATGACTTTGGTGAAATAACATTAAAAACACATACAATTAGTTATTTATGAATTACTCTCACGTTCCAATCCTGAAAAAGATTACCGTTGCTAAAATACCACACCAAAGAAAATTTTGAACATATAACCAATTATGGTTTTTGAATAGAAACAAATAAAATCTTTCGAAAAACATACTTTATAGTATTAATATAAATGGCCAAAGTATAGAAGAGCTGTGTCTTAAACCCCTCGACCCAACCCCCTTACTGTTTGCAACCTCAGAATCCCAATACAGAATTGGGAGACTCATAATTCGGTTCCTTGTCGTTTTTTTTGTAAATTATTCATAAATAAAATTATAATCCTTGAAAAAAAATACAGTAGCAGAAGAAAACTAAAAAAACAATTATATCAAAAAGATTTTTTTTTACGGAAATACTTTCGCAAAGAAACAACAGATTTGTTATTGACCCCAAGATATTTTTTTTTTGAACTGATCTCCGCTTTCTGGAAAAGAAAAGAAAAAAAAAGGAAAGGATACAGCACTAGACCCTTAAAGTCCAAACCGGCGGTGCTGATCTCCGTTTCAAGGCCCTTCAGCCAGGAAGTCCAATGGGGGTTGGCGGCCAGCCATCCTCTGCTTTCACTCACCCTTCCTGCTCACCTTCCCCGGATTTCTCCAGTTGCCCATTTAGAGCTGGGCCGACTCTGGCTGAGCTTACAGAGCCACACCACTAACCCTCTCAAACCAAATCACTGGCTACACCAGGAATCAAACCATCGCCCTTTAGATAAAGGATTCTAAATCCAGCGCGCCAACCACTCGGCTAAGACAACCTCTGGATACAAAGGAGGACAAGAAAATTGAAGGGCAGAAATCTTAAATTTACTGCACACGTTTGGAGAATGACATGACCGAAAAACCGTTGTAAAGGGCATGCTAGCAGGAATAAGAGGAGGTTAGTAGTTCCTTTATCCCGAATATTTTCCGAAAAGCTTGGGAAGCAGAAGCTTAAAGTAAAATTAAAAACTAAAAGGTACTAGTACTAACACTACAAAGTACCTTTATATCCAAGGATTTTACCCAGAAGCAATTTCGACAATGCAGGCCCTCTGATTTTCTCCTCCGACTTGATGCTATTTATAAATTTGATTAAGGATTCATCCGTATCATTCGACGATTGTCCACCCTCTCTACTTATTTGAACATCACTAAAAAGTCCAAGATAATAATCAAAACGATCAGGAAACGAAAGAATAAGGTCCTTGAAGGTATTCACTGCTTCTGCGCAGGAAGGAGGATCTTTAGCTGCTAGGTTTAAACAGATTTCAGCTTTCTGTTGGGCACACGATGTGTGAATTAGTACCTCAGCAATTTGCGAGTTGAGGACATCTTTTAAATTGCTATATTTCCCCTGTAAAATTTGAATATTTTATTAATTCAAAAAATAGAAATTTATTAATAATACCAGAATATGGGAAGAAAATTTTATGGATTGGTTTTTTTCAAGTATTCCAACTTATTTCGAACGGTGCAGGGGGGAGGGGGCAATTCAAAACTGCCCAGAGCACGTGAACTATATGAACAATATTGAAACAATCGAAGGAGCGCGGGATTTCATATAGGCCTAGTTAAAGGTGTTAAGGAAACTTTCCAAATCTCTAAATTTCCCCTGGAAGAATTTATGTGCCTTATTAGTAAAAAGAAGAAAAATATTTATGACGAAAAATAAAAATATTTAAAGACCTTAAATATTTATGTGCCCTATTAGTAAAAAGACGAAAAATAATTATGACGAAAAAAAATTATTAAAAAATATTTAAAGACGAAAAATCTTTAGGTGTCTTAGAAGAATTTATGTGCCCTATTAGTAAAAAGACGAAAAATATTTATGACAAAAAATAAAAATATTAAAAAATATTTAAAGACGAAAAATATTTATGTGCCCTATTAGTAAAAAGACGAAAAATATTTATGACAAAAATAAAAATATTTAAAGACAAAAAATATGTATGTGTCCTTGAAGAATTTATGTGCCCTATTAGTAAAAAGATGAAAAATAACTAGTCCCTCCTCTTTAAGATTCATCTAGAGGATCTTTCTTCAAGGAAAATTTGTGCCCTATAAGCCGAAATTTCAGTGACTCAGATTTATCACATTAAAAAACTTTGATACCCTCCTTAGTCTCTGGGCTATAGCAACCAATAGTTACAATGATTTACTGTACATATGAAAAGTTTACCGTCTGTGGGCTTCACAACCAGAGCATCCTGCCAATTTGGCACTCATCCAACAATTGAGCCGTGATAAAATTGTATTCCTCAAAATAGGCCAAATTCATTTTTGAGTCAAATAGAAATAATTAAAAGATAGTTTTCAGGGATAGATAAGGCAGTAGCAAGGTATATAAACAAAGACTGACATACAGGATACATAGGTAAAAAAATAGGTAAAGGAAGATAGAAATGAACATCCACATTATGAAATAAAGAATTTAAATAAAATTAAAGAAACAAGGATTTTGACAATAAATGTAAATTCGAAAACTATCGTGGTCAGTGGTAAATTATTTCCGTTATGGAGGGGAGAGACGTTCTTTCATTTCTTGAGATAAAGAAACAGATAATAAGATAGGTACAGACAAAGACACGGGGCAGACAGATTCTAGGGGGGAGGGGTAGCATTTTTTTGGCTAAACCAAGATAACCTAAATCTCCTGCATCTCTAGGATTTGGCTCCCTGGCCTGGTTCACTTTGTAAATATTCATGGAGAAATCATTCAGCCCTCATCAATATAGACTTCATCACATCATCACATCATCATCACATCATTACAAATTTCTTTTAACACATTTTTTTGAAAGGTCTATTTGTACAAATGATATATTTCAGGGATCAGTAATGAAAGCAAAATGTGCAGCACAAATCCTGTGATTGTTTTCAGGTGTACACTCTAAGCAACGAAACGTATATGGCTTATCTAATCTTGAATAGATAGATTTTAGGACGTATAAGACTTTTAACTATCAGAGGGGAGAATTGACCTGATCAAACGTGGTGAAACACTATAGTATATTTTCACAGTTTTGCCACTAACTAGGCTCATCTATTTACTTGACGATAAGGTTTTGAAAGTGGCATATTTGTATAAATATAAACGTGGAACATATTAGGAAGTGTAATAATCACCTATTTTTTGCGTTTTTTTTTATATTAAAAACGAGGATGGATTAATTAAAAAAATATTTGCTTAAAGTAGCCTAAAGAACGAAGTTGAAAATTAAAACGAGCAACAGTTTAAAAGATATTTACTAATTTATCTTAATAATGTAATAAAAATTATCTTTTTAACGAAACCTTATTTGATAGCATTTAGGTTACTTACCTTTTCAAATTAATTTGAAAATTTCCACAATAAATTTTTGTTTTTTATGTAGCCTAATATCCCCTCGAACAGAGTACTATATTTTTTTGTTGTTCGACATCTACTCTTACTAATGATAGCCTCACCTGCCCTCGACTATGCAATCAATATTTTGTTGGTTTTCGGGTGTTTCACCTGGCAACAATGGAAGATAATTCCATTGTATCTGTCGATGGGAGTTTATAATTTTTTGGATTTTGTGCAACTTAGGGATATTGGTGAGTAACTCGCTTTTATGGTTGTTAGGTATTTGGTTTTAATACTTATAATTTTTGGCTTTTATTGAATTTTATTCATCTTTTAAGTTTTTTGGTTCTTTTCACATTGACTTTCCGCGTTAGTTTGTTTGTTGTTTTTTTTTCGGCACTTTCCTTGGATACATTATTTCGTTTCGCGGTGAAGAAGGGAGGCGTTTGTCCTCTCGAAATATTCGCTTTGTTTTTGCTTCAGTTTTTCGTTTTCTTTAAACAATGGAAGGGTATCCCCTCATTCAAGCATACGTTTGTTACGTTACGAATAAAGAAGTATCGCATCTCTCTTCAAGTTATCTTTATTTTTTATTTTGTCAATGATATCTCTCAATTTTATTCTCTTCTTCCCTTTATCGTGAAGATTACCCTCGTTTTTTATACTAAAATGTATTAGAGCATCAAATCTGAACCATATATAATTTTACTGGCAATACAGCTGACAATTCTGTCGACGTTTTTGCAGTGACGTCAATTGGGGAAGAGGAAGGCATTCTATCCCCCCACTAGGTTTTTACCCCTTAGATTTTAAAAAATACATTTTCTGTGGGGTACTTTCCTTGAAAAATGCCTTGTTTTTATTGTCACTGAGATATTTTGAAAAAAAAGACAAATTTGCCCTTCCCTCCAAATTTTTTGCACCACCCTATATTTCAGAAATGCCGTTTTTAGGGGGTATTCTTATGGAAAAAAGTCTTTTTTTTGTATTTTCATTAAAAAAAAAAATGGAAGAACGATAAATTTGATCCTAGGTACTTAGCTTACTACGTAAAATAAGTAGAAACTTTCAGAGAATATAAGGGGGCAGGCTGTTAAACCAAATCACAAGATACTAAGTGCAAAGGGTGAATCTGCAAATACTCAAAAATGGCTAATGGCAATAAGTCAAAATTTTTCCCATAATGTTAAGTGGAATATTGAACTAAACAGAAACTCTATATGCATCTAATTTATCCCAGGAATGGCTTCGAATATTAAGCTGAAGATTAAAGTGAAAGTTGAGGAGAATGTTAAAGTAAATCAAAAGAAACTATGCGTACCCAGATTGTCAAAAGGTATATCAGCAATATCTCAGGAACAGCTATTGGTATTGGGTTGAAATTTTTAGGGGATAGCGACTTGGACCAAAAGACATGGTGAGTATCCAGGATTTGAAAGGGTATATCTACGAATTCCTAGAAACAGCTAAGCGTCATAAATCGAAGTGTTAGGGAACGGCTAATGGTATTAGTTACAGAATTCAAGGAATGTTGATGGTGATTTTTAATAAATGAAAAGGCACTATGTGCATCCAGGTTGTCAAAAGCGCGTACCAGCAATATCTTAAAATAGGCTAAAAGTATTAAGTTGAAATTTTCAGGGAGCGCTACAGGGGATATTGTACCAGATTAAAAGACAATGTATGAATCTAGGTGGCTAAAAGAAAACATTTTAAATATTTCAATAATGGCTAAAGATATCGAATTGAAACTCCCGCGGATTGTTGACGGTTTTAAAAAAAACGAAATTAAAAGACACTTCCACTTTGCTTTACAGATATATACGAGATATTTTAGGATCGACAAAGGGTACAGAATTTAAATTTTCAGAATATGTCTGGTAATTAAAGTTGAAGTTAGAGCTAAATTATGGTAAAGTACACTATCTGCATCAACAATGTCCAAAGGACGCGCTTACAATCCACAGGGTTTGGATAATGGATACGTTTATGGTTTAAGCGACCCAGTTGAAACTTTATTTGACTGAGGGATCAAATGGACTTGAAATTCTTATTTGAAAAGGGGTAGAGGAAATGGACTTATAGAGGGAAAAAAATTTTGTAGAAAAAGTCATTCAGCATATTCTTAGAGCGAAATATTTATTTTTTAGGCTGATCTGTTTGAAATTTATGACCATGAAGACACCTTCAATTGGAGCTTCAGAACCAAGAGAACATGAATCAGAAGATTTCTCGTTGCATTGATCCGTGAAGGCCTGTTTTTCTTCTTTTCAAAACAATGATGAAGAAATATTTTTCATAAATGAAGCAAAAACTAATGTATTTAAACAAATAAGCAGTTAAAACATAATACAACATGAATAGATTTTTATAATAAAATAGAAGATCAATATTCATCTATATTCAAAGCTGTACAGGATTGGGTCAGGATGACCTTAGTCCTTTTCAGAAGATCCAAAATTAAAAAGATTAACAATTCATTGATTTGAATAATTTCTCCATGTTCATCCATCCCTAATTCTAAGTCCGATTGTTGATGAAATTTTGACCTAAATTCAAATAGCATGGTAGTCTGAATTCTTTATCAATTAGTGGTCTTTACCCATTGTTGGTGAAATTCCATATGTTTTCCGTTTCCGTTTTCCGTTTTCCGAAATTCTACAAGTTTTCCGAATTGGGGATGTAGGACATTTCAGCAACACAAAAAGTTGTAAGGTTCTGCAACTTATGTTACCATGTTTCGGTTCTGTCAGTTACTGATGTAACTGAAGATGCGATTGGAAATTAAAAGGGCCTTTTTTAATAGTCAAAAGTGATTGGAGGGCAACAAACCCACCCCCACGCCAATCAATTCCCAACACATCTAAAATCTTGAGATAGCCATTTTGTTCAATGTAGATGAAAGAACTGGAAATTAAGTCTTTGAGGATATCACCCCCCTCCACCCCCCCCCCCCCAAACCCTCAGCACAAGGGTTTTAAGTTATATCCCGAGGGCATTTAAGGTTTTTATGGAAAGTGTAAGCTCCGGAGGGGGCTCATTTGACTCGAAATCAGATGTTTTAGTTTCTCTTTTAAGAGTTGAAGTGATCGGGGGCACCCCCCCCCTACGTTTTATTTTACACAAAAGTATCTGATAAAAATTTCAAGATAGCCATTTGTTATAAAATACTCAAAAGATCATATAATGAGGTCTTTGAGGTGGACAGAAACCCTCACAGGCTAGGGGTATGGGTTGTAAATTATGCCCCAGGGGGATATAAAGTTTTTATGGAAGGAGTGGTTGTGTGAACTTAAGAAAAGGCTCATTTGATTTTAAATGAATAGTTCTAGTTTCCTTTTATAGGTCAGATATGATGGAGAGCAACTAGCCCTCTCTTTGACATCTTTTTGTCCCAAAACACATTCAATTGAAATTGTGAGATAAGCATTTTGTTACCAATAATACAAAAAATCACAAAGCACTTTCTTTAGGGTGTACACATTCTCCTAGAGCCCATGGGCAAGGGTTGTAAATTATACCCAGGGCATATAAGGTTTTTATGGAACAGATAGTTGTATAGAATTTGGATAAGATGGGGTTCATTTGATTAGAAGTTTTGATGCCCTTTTTAAGAGCCAAAAGTCAATTGTTGAATACCAGCCCCCCCCCAAGACTATCAGTCCCCAAAACATAGCCGATCGAAACTTTAAGAGATATTAAGGAGGGCTTAAAAAAAATACTCTTTAAACATTTACATTTTACTTACTTTAATCAATAAAAATTATCAAAAAATATAAAGATATAAATATCAGTTCATATGTTGATTAAACAGACACTCCACGGTCAGGTGTTTTTTGTTGCTTCTTTTCACGAAAAATATAAATTGGGTTCTGGTCTTGAAAAGTCATTGGGGATATCAGCCCTGATCGAGGTAATTTTTGCTCCTTTTAATGTTGATTTGGTTATTTATTGTAATTTCTGTTCCCGTTAAGTTTAATTTATTTATTGAGGGTGATTTGTCGTAATTTTACACCTGGAAGGTCATTTGACTTTATTTTCGCTGATTCTTGGCTTAATGGAGCTCTATGCTTTTCTTTTAGGAATTAATTTTTCGTCAAGATTTCTTCTTTAAATAAAGATGACTATCGTTCAAAATTTCTTCTAATAGTCTATAAATTGAGAGACTTTTTCTGGAATAGGTTGTTAGATGTTAATTCAGAGCAGACGTAAATGAAAATACTCTTTTGCACAAATCACACTTAAATGGGATCTCACATGTACACACTCTCTTTGCGTGTTCAAATAGTCCAGTCAAGGTAAGCACTTCTTGAACAAATCATCTTTTGAATAGTTTCTCACCTGTATAATCTCTTTGGAGCTCAATCAAAAATCTTGATGTATATAAGCATTTCTTACAATCATCACATTTGTCACAATCAAGCAAACATGTATCACTACTTTTCACAGGATGATGATGAAATTGCTAAGGAAACTAAATACATGGAAAAACATTTGAAAGAAAAACTAATTCAATGTATTACTAAGTGGTTGTGAGAATACTAGCCACAAACCAACGAATATACAGTATTTGTTACAACAATCTTCCTTTACTCCTCTATGTACTTTTTGATGCCTGTGAAAATTGATAAAATCAAAAGCTTTTCTGCACATATCACATATGAAAGATTTTCCACCTGATTGCAGTCTTTGACAAGTATTCAAACAACTTGCAAAGAACACTTCTCGCATGGATCACATAGATACATAAAAACATGAATTGGCTACTCATCCGTATGTCATCTTTGGTGTTTGTTCAACTATCCTGCTTGACGAAAGATTTGGTCATATATGAATCCTTTGATGGGTGGTCAAGTTTGCAGCTTGATAAAAGGTCTTGTCACAAATATCGAATTCAAATAGGTTCTCACCAGTGTGCATTGTTTAATGTGTTTTAAAGTTTCAAGCTTGATAAAAGGTCTTGTCACATACATCACAATTAATCAGTTTTTTGCCGGTATACGTTCTTTGATGCGTGTTCAAAGTATGGTTGCGAGAAAAGGTCTTGTCACATACATTTCATTTAAACGGTTTCTCACCGGTATGCGTTCTTATATGTGTTTTCAAATATGCAGGCTGAGAAAAGGTCTTATCATAAACATCACATTTAAACAGTTTCTCATTCGTATGGATTCTTTTATGTGCTTTCAATGTTTCGTTATGAAAAAATGTCTTGTAACATACATCGCATTTAAACGGTTTCTCACCGGTATGCGTTCTTTGATGTGTGTTTAATTTATCAGAGCGAGAAAAGGTCTTGTCACAAACATAACATTTAAACGGATTCTCACCGGTATGCAATTTTTGATGTGTGTTCAAAGTATGGTTGTGAGAAAATGTTTTGTCACATACATTACATTTAAACGGTTTCTCATCGGTATGCATTCTTTGATGTGTTTTCAAATGTGCAGGTTGAGAAAAGGTCTTGTCACATACACCTCATTTAAACGGTTTCTTACCCGTATGCGTTCTTTGATGTGTGTTCAACGTATCTTTTCGAAAAAATGTCTTGTCACAAACATTGCATTTAAACGGTTTCTCATCTGTATGGGTTCTTATATGTGTTTTCAAATGTGCAGGTTGAGAACATGTCTTGTCACATATGCCGCATTTCAACAGGTTTTCACAAGTTTGTTGTATGTTTAAATGATCTTCTAAATACTATATCTAGTCAAATACATATCAGTTCACTGGGTTCTCTCATATTTTAGGTCATTTACTTGTGTGTTAATGGTTCTAGAGAAACAAGGTATTTTCACATACATTACATTTAAACGGTTATTCACCGGTGTGCATTTTTTGAGGTATTTCTAAATGTTGTGCGAGAGAACAGGTTTTGTCACGCACATCACACTTAAACAGCTTTTCACCAGTATGCACACTTTGGTGCACGTTCAAATGCTGCATTCGAGTAAATAACTTGTCACATGCTTTACATTTATATGTTTTTCTCTCTTTGTTAGTTCTTTTATATCTTTCCAACTTTCTATACTTTTTACCTTGCAGACAATTTTTCAAGCCGGTTTTCTGATTTTCAAGCCTTTTCCTTCAGATACCGCTGCACATGCATTTGAGAAACCACTGTTAGATAGGTTTTTTGAAACATCTAGTGACATATTTCCCTGTAAGTGCATTCCAGACACGTGTGGTAATAAGTCCCCTAAAATTTAAAAGTCTATAGAGTTAAAAAAAAAATCGAATAAACCAAAATATCAAAACCCAATAAACTGAAAATAAAAAATAAATTTTTCAATATGTTTTAAAAGTCTACAGAAAAAACAGTCTATGTTTCGATATGTTTTAACCAATTTTATTTTCAATCCTTCTTCTCACCCTCAGATTAATAACTCTTATTTTTTCATAATGGAAAAAAATCGTAGGGTTTTTTTTTCATCATATATAGTTAAAAAAAAACAAAAAACTAAATTTAAAAAAAATAAATTACAAAACACATCTTTTAATACGTTTTAAAAGCTCACAGAGTAAAAAAAAAACAAAAAAACAAATAAATAAAAAATCAGGACTCAATAAGCCTAAAACAAAAAATAAATATTTCAATATGTTTTAAAAGTCTACAGAAAAAAACATTATGTTTTTCGATATGTTTTAACAACTAATCTTATTTTTGATACCCCTTCTCTCCCTCATAATGATATTAAAAGTTTGTATTAGCTTTTAAAATTAGTTATTCTAGTGCAACGAAAGAGCGAAAAAGAAACCCTAAACGATCAAAAAGTACACTCTGTTGTAAATCAAACCATAGGTGGAGAAGAGGAAATATTACAACAAATTTCAGGAATTATTGTAACTAAAATAGGAAGAGCTAATAGAAGACACATCGAGTGTTGAAGGTCAATTTTTGGAGCAGACGAAAAGCTTTAGAATTTAAGAAAAGGACGAAAGTCACGTTTTCCTCAGGTCTTACACAAACCAGTTCAAATAGGGATAAATCCTTTAAAGGCCGGACTCTATGATTACCAAAAATTATCTATGCAAAAGAAATCTTACTAAACAAAAAGGGACAGTTACCATTTGACGAATGCAAACGGGTTTAGAAGGGGGTTTTTACCTTGAATAAACAAAATCAGAATATCAGAGTTTCAAGTTATCACCTGATTTTAAAAGACAAAATCACAAAAAAAGGGTAAAAAGCAGACAGATAAGAAGAATTTTGTTTTACTCTTAACATTATCTTTTAGTTACGCTGAGGAAGGAGTAAAAAAAAATTAATTGAAGAAAAACATGAGGGCAATTGATAAAACACTGACAAGAAAGAGTACGCATATTTAGGGTAAATTATTTGAAAGTTTATAGATTATGCAATATGTTAATTGTTAATACAGGATTTGTCTTTGGGAAATAGAGAAATATTTCAACCCAGTTGTATTCCAAAAGATTTAGGGTGTCAATGTGAAACTTTAGTGAATGTTGAAAGGCATTTTTACTTGATCGAAGGTCACTATGTCTAAATGGCTTATAAAAAACGGTATATCTATAATACTTTAGGAACAGACAAGGGTTTAACTTGAAACTTTCAGGCCCCTTACTGCAACTACTTCAACAACGGCTGCGACCATTCATTAATTTGACTTTAACTATTTACGACTGTGACCATTTCTAATTGCGACTGCTTTCAGGTAATTTTGAGGGGGTTAATGATCAACATCAGAGCATGTTTTTTGCAAGAGGGTTGCTAAAATATACAATCAGCAATAGCCTAAGCACAGCCAAGGGTATTAAGTTGAAACTATCAGGGCTTGTTGAAAGGGTTGCTGGAAACTAATTGAGGGGAAGGGAGCTGCAAATCTGACAATTCATATTCATATATCAGAGGTGTAGTACTTAAAATTGAGAAAAGGTGGGGGCTATATCCTGGGTATAACAAAACATATGAGGGTGTTATGGAGAAACTTCATGACATTTTGACTGTTTTGAACAAAATACCTAATTTTAATCCAATATCTTTGCACGAAGGGTAGCGAAAAAGGGTTTGGGAGGGAAACAGGATGGCATCAGTCCCTTTAACTCTTATAAAAAGCACCAAAAGTTTCAATTTTCAGCTGAATGAGCACCTTCGAAAGTTTCTACGACAACTCCTTCCATGCTGACAGTGATTAACAAAGTGAAACCTTATTAAAATATCTTAAGCCAAACTGGCCAGCCATGACAAAAAACTAACTTTTCCGTCACCTGTTTCTAAATTAGAAAAATGGTTGTCGGTAGCATTGCGTCCACTTTCGGGAACACAAAGATCATATTTAAAAAAATCGACTGATCTTACTAATAAATTGAGAAATTTCACGTTGGAGGGAAGTTCAATTCTCTGTGGTTTCGATGTTGTTTCCACGTATTCAAATTGTGATTTAAAAAGGTGTCAGGACATTTTAAAAAGTAAATTAGAAAAACATTTTGATTTAATGCAAGATGTGACTTTAGCCAGTTTGAAGTTATTATGAAACTAATTATCCTAGTAAATGAATTTTCTTTTTATTTTGGTTTTAGAGAGGAGTTTTATAGAAAAAATTTTGGTTACCTATGGGGGCTTCTCGATCTCCTTTATTAGCAAATCTTTTCATAGATTCTATTGAAACTTCCGCTATACACAGTTTTCGAATCTCCCCTTGTTTCTGGGGTAGGATCATGGATGATGTAGTTAGCGTTTGGAAACATGGATTAAACTCCTTAGACCTATTTTGTAAGCATTTGAATAGTTTTGATAACAATATTAAATTTACAGTTGAGTTTGAGGAAAATAATGAATTAACTTCTGGATATTTTATTAATTAAAAGGGATGTCCATTTAATTTTCTTGATTTATAGAAAGCCTACGCACAAAGATAGGTCTTTGAATTTTCATTTTTGCCATCTTATGTCGGTGACACGGGGGTTGTAATTTCGCGAGTGTATAGAGCCTTTAGAATTTGTTCCCAGGAATTTCTGGTTTCTAAATTGTTATACTTGAGTGATACTTTGTTTTGTAACAATTAACCAATTAAGTTCATTGACAAAGTAATTGAAAATGGACGCGTTAAACATGATCATAGGGTTATTGGGGTTTCTCAGTTTTCAGATTTAAATATATCAAAAAGCTTCATTCCATTGCCATATGTACCTGGTTTTGGAAAGAAACTTCACGGATTTTGTGTAAAGTTAATATTGATACATATTTCAAATCGTCGGGATCAAGGTGTAGTTTTTTTTTTAATTCTGGGAAAGATTTAAACTAGGGAAATTTAGTCTGTTTGGTGCATAAAACTACTTGTTCTTGTGGGAATTTCAATATTGGTGGTACTCACTAACAATTTACTGAAAGATTTATTTAATATAGAAATTCGATAGAAAAAAAACCCTACAATTAAGCAAGCGTCCGGAAACTTTCGTTTTAGGTTTAGCATAACATATTTGGTTTCAACAAGATCACTTTGTAAAATTTTATGATATCTTAGCTATTTAAAATAGCTAAGGTGTACGCACAATGGGAGAGAGCAGCCATTTAAATTAAAAAACATATATTTGCTTACATTTCGATAAATAGGGACACAGGTAGTTTAAATATTGACTCAATTTATAATAATATTCTAAAGAGTGAATCAAAAATCAATGAGGTAGTTAAGATTTTGAATATTCCACCAGAGGACTATTTACCTGCTAGACTTTTTTTTCCCTGAGATTTTTTTCTTTGTTGGTTTTCTGAAACCTCATTACTCTTTAATTATATTACTTTATATAAACTTTATTTAAAATAGCCTACAGTTTTATCATTTTGACGCAAAATTTAAAGAAAATTAATTGAAATATTATAAAAGTATTTATTTTTGTGCACAAAAATTGAAACAGTGAGTGGAGAGAAGCAAGACGCCATATGTAAAGAAAAATATGTATATTATTAGGTTGCAACAAAACACACTAGGCAAATCACTTTTCATTCTAATTCTCCAAATAACATGATCAGATAGAAAAATAGTTGATCAAATGGAAAAAGAAAGTAAAATACTTTGTTATTATTATTTATTCGATATATCATAAAAAAAGATATTGAAACAGTGCAATAATTCCTATCTTTTGATCTAAACAATTTACCAGTAATATTCTTACTGTGCTACGAAAATTTATATCTATTGAATTTTTGACACAAGATCAAATTTTATTGAATACCATATTGAATTTAACTAAGGAAACATTTAAACTAATATATTCAATAGTAATTCAAATCAAAGGTTGGAATTATGACAGAAACACAAAACAAAAGCTATTGTCTTTTAAGTTAATTAATTTATAAAACTTTTTCCACAAAATAACTTTTTCAAAGAAAAGTAAAGAACTCCATTAAACAAAAAATTAGCAAAAATAAAATCAAAAATATATCCAACCAAGCGTGCAACTACCACAAATCAGAGTCAATAAATAAATTAAACTCCAAAAGAAACAGAAATTACAATAAGCTGGGCGTAAAACCCCTATGCCTTCCCAAGGCCAGAACAAAATTTGTACTTTATTGAAAAAATATAAATGTTTTTACTTTTATAATTTTAATAAATCAAATAATATCAACCTTTTGATTACTAAATATCGTTATATGTATATTAAACTGACAATGCACATTCAATTATATTTTCTATTATTGTTTATTAATGTAATTTCTGTTCGTTTTGGGTTTCATTTATTTATCAATGCTGAGTTTTGGTTGTTTCACGCTTGGTAGATTATCTTGTTTTTGCTAATTTTTTTCTTAATGGAATTCTTTAATTTCCTTTGAAAAATTGGGTTTGTGCAAAAAAATTTTAAATTAATTTTGTTCGTTTTATACTGACATAATCTTTTCAGGGAAAAAGAAAATAATACTTTCAATTTTTTCGTTTTTAAGACTTTATAGTTTGGCCTGCAAAATTTTGATTGGATGTGTTTTGGAAAACGGTGGATGTGAGAGGTGCGTTAGCCACTATCAAAACACTTTAAACTCTGAAAAAATGCACTAGTCCTTTCGATTTCCAATTGAATGAGCACTTTTGAAGATTCTACGATAACGCTATCAAAAAAAACTTTATGAGACCCAGGGCGTAACTTGCAACCCTTTCCCTGAGGGCTGTGGGGGGAGGGTTTGACATCCTTAAACACATAATTTCCGAATCTTTCAACTACGTTGAGTACACTGACTATCCAAAAATTTGTATTGAATTTGTTAGGGTAAAAGGCGGGCGTGAAAGGGGGGTTAGCTGCCCTCAAATCACTTTCGGCTATTAAAAAGAGTACTATCCCTGCGAATTTCAAATCAAATGTGCCAATTTTCAAGTATATATGACAATGAATTCATTTAAAAACATAACTGCT
This sequence comes from Artemia sp. Qi Xiang Cuo, assembly GCF_049724085.1. Lineage (NCBI taxonomy): Eukaryota > Metazoa > Arthropoda > Branchiopoda > Anostraca > Artemiidae > Artemia > Artemia sp. Qi Xiang Cuo. Next base: position 12,723,290 of record NC_142803.1, read on the forward strand.
CCCAGGGCAAAACTTATAATACATGTACGGGGGGGTGTGGGGGAGTGTACTATACAAAAAATAAATTTTCTAGTTTCAAATCAACTAAGTTGAACAAACTGTCTGTATTCAAATGTTCATTGGGGGTGTTTGGTGACATGGTGGGCGTGTGAGGGGGGTTAGTTGCCCTCCAATCACTTTCGACTAGTAAAAGGTGTACTCGACCTTTAAACTTCAAGTCTAATGAGTCCTTTTTCAAGTTTCTATGACAACGATTTTACTAAAAACCTTATATGCCTCCAGGGCATAACTTATAATCCTTGTCCTGAGGGTTGTGGGGGAGTGTCCTCCTCGAAAATATATTTACTATCTGGAAATCATCCACGCTTAACACCAGCACTATCTCACAATTTTTAGAGGAGGTGTGGGAGGTATTAAGGGGCGGGTCAGGGGGGATAGTCGCCCTCCAATTCCTTACGACACATCAAAAGGGCCATAACCCAGTGAAGGTCAACTTGAATGAGTTTTTTAGAAGTTTCTACGACAAAGCTTTCAGTAAAAAACCTTCTATGAACCACAGGCCAAACTTAGAACCCTTGACCTGGGGGCTGTGGGAGAGTTTGCCTGTCGGAAATATATTGTCGATCTCGAAACGAATTATCCTACGCTGAACAAAAAAGCTATCTCAAAATTTTGATTGGCTGTGTTTGGGGAAAGGATGGGCGTGGGGGGGGGGGCTAGTTGCCCTCCAATCACTTTCGACT
>NC_142803.1:12724532-12747284 GCF_049724085.1 Artemia sp. Qi Xiang Cuo
TGCTACATTTACCGATATTACTACTACTGCAACTAAACTAATTCAAATACTTGTAAGGTTAAGAGTACTAAAATGAAAAGGCCATTGAAAGGGGGTCAAAAGGGCGCTTCAGCAAAATTTTTGAAAGGTCTTACCATATCAAGATGAAACTTCCGTTGCATCATGAGGGGGATGTTCTATTGACCAAAAGGCAACATGTGCATGCTACTACTGCTATTGACACTGCTGCTACTACTATACTACAACTACTAATACAGCACTACTACTGTAACTACTTCCTACTTTTACGATACTAGTGCTATTAAGGCTAAGTGCATGAAGGTAAACATCGGAGAGAATATTGGGGGAAATTTGAACTAAATCAAAACCACAGTATGTGCATGCAGATTGTCCAAAGAACATATCTCAAGAATTTATTTAGGTATTAAGTTGAAACTTTAAGAGAATGCTTAAAGAGGAAGATCAACTGATAAAAAGACACGCTACTGTTAATATGTGCACGCTACTGTTAATACTACCACCATTGCTACTACTACTACTACTACTACTACTCCAACTACTACTTCTATTGCAACTATTTACAAGGCAAAGAGCATTAAGATGAAATTTCAGGAAGTATATGATGTACAGGTTATGAAAGGGCATATAGGCAATGTCATAGTAATGAACCATTGTATTAAAATGAAACTTCCAGCACTAGATGAGGGGGATGTTCAACTGACCAAAAGGCGATACGTTAATACTACTGCTATCATGAAGATCATGCCTAAGATCAGCCTAAGTCTGTATACACATTGTCAAAAGGGCGTATCAGCAATATCTTAGGAACAGTTTGGTGCATGAAGTTGAAACTTGCAGGGTTTTTGTGAGGTTGTTTAACTGACCGAAAGACAATATTTGAATCCTAATGCTACTGCTTCTGCTCGTAACCACTACTGCTACTAAATCTAAGGCTACTACTATTATTTCTACCGCTACTACTATTAATACTACTGCTACTACAGATAAGGGTATTAGGGCGAAAACTTTGGGGAATATTTTAACAGATTTGAACAAAATCAAAACAGACTATGCACATACAGGTTGTCAAGAGGACGTATCAGCAATTCTCCAGGAACGGTTTATGGCATTAAGGTGAAACCTTCAGCGCGTGTTGTGGGGGATGTTGAAGAAAATCAAAGGTGCTATGTGCCTACTGCTACTGATGCTACTACGCAAGCTAAGGATACTAAGGTGAAGCTTTAATGGAATATTTAAGCGGACTTTTACCTAAATCAAAACGAACTATGAGGGTGTAGATTGTCAAAGGTTGACAGAGCAATATCTCAAGAGCGGCTTATATTATAAGTTGGGCCTTTCAGAGCAAGTCGTTGTGGATTTTCAACTAACCAGAAGGAATTATGTGCATACTATTAATACTACTACTATGATCGCTGTAACTAATAACGCTAAGGGTGTTAAGTTGAAACTTTTAGTGGGAGTTTCAGTTAAACGAAAAAAACTATGTGCATGCAGGTTTTCAAAAGGGTATATAAGCAATATCATATGCAGCGCAGCACTATCATACATAGCAACATTATAGAAACTTTTAAAGGAGCTAATCCGATTGGAAATTTCCAATTTAGGTTTTATCTCAGGTGAAACAAAAGTAGTTTTATATACAAACGCAAGGCCTATATAATATCTCAGGTGAAAGTACTTTAATAGAAGCATCGACATATTTCAACTAAAATGTAATTTTAGTTGAAATTACAAATTCATTTAAATTAAACAGTTTTATTTCAGCCAATCGAAAAAAAGAAATAATAGAAAATAAACAACAAACAAAATAAAAATGAAAAATAACCAAGAGCAGAACAAACACACAGAGAAAACAGCCTAGCCAGAATCATACGATTCGTACAGTTTTTGTTATATTGGTAATGAAAAAAGCGTAGAGAAGGGCCTCATAATGCCTCAACAAGCCCATTGTCTGAAGCCAAAAGACACACATGTAACACAATTAAATGGAACGAATCGCGCTCAGTAAATTCAAGACGCAATCAGAAGCTTAATTAAAATATAGTAATTACGTATTAAAATCGGCTGTTGCTGAAGAAAAAAATGAGTTTTCGTGTGATATACCACCTATATAGAACATAGATAAATTTGAGCTCACCGTAATTAGTCTAAAACGATTTATCTTAATCTATTCGATCAAATTAAACGATTATTCTTCTTAGTGACTTGCAGTCATAAGTGGAGAAACAGTTTTTGTGTGAGATGCCATCTATATGAACTGAAGATTAAATGGTATACTGATACTGAAACTTACGAATGAGGTAAGTCATTCGGCGTCCAAGCAATCCTGGGCATAATGAGCCATTTCGTTACTCATGTGCTGTCTAAATCTTAACTTTTTTTCGTTCACGCCGACCTTAATTAGGAACTGATGAATTCTTCCGATGAAATAGTCAAGGGTCACGTTGTCAATTAGTTTCTTTAAAAGAATAGAAAGAGTAAATTAAGCCACAGAAACTAGTATATTTCGGATGCAGCAAAAAGTCCTAATAAAAGTTTAACGTGGCAGCTTAGATTTAAATAACTTCAGAAAAATTATTATGAGTCGTTCAAATTTGATGAAAATTCACACATACATTGCTTTCCTAATTTCTACTTAGAAATAATTATCAACTTCCTAATTAGTTACAGCTACACTTTTAATTCATTAATAGTAGTCAACTTTCAACAAAATCCGATTTCGGTGGTATAGGTCAGGTCTTGAGCGGAGGGATTATAAGATGTTTTTGTGAGACCATAAACAGAGAAAGGACAAATTTTAGGTCAATTTTTTTCTCTGGAGGAAGAATACTTTGGGCTAACTTTGGAGAAGCCTCCCAGCACGGTGTTCAGGAGTTTCACAGCTACCCTCAGTGATGGGTAGCAATTTTGTGTGTGTGGGGGGGGGGGCTCAACAAAAATAAAAAACATTGAGCTGAGTCCTTACAGACTGTTTTTTTCACTTTCGCAGCTACTGAGGATTCTTAAATCAAACCTCTTTTTACATCTAAGATAAGAGAAATTACCCATTACAACTCTGTCAATTAATGACACATCTTGCATGTGAATTTAAAGCTTTCTCTGAGCAAGATATGCCGAATACTCTAATGACCATTTTCAAAATAGAAAGAGCCACAAGACTTTTTACATTATAAAAATAGCGAAATTGAGCAGAAAAGTTAAAAGCATATATCATAAAATTACCTGAGAGACAGCATCACCAAGTTTCGTCAGCTTTGATGGTTTTCCCTCCATCTGCGCACAAGCTGAATATAATGAAATCTCCATGTCTTTGACACTGTTGAACTTCTGATGAGATTTATCGTTAGGATCACAAAAATTTTCAATTTCAGCCATTGTAAACTCCCTGCAAGTACATCCATGGTGCATTTTAGAAAATGGAGAAGAGGAAGTTTGTTGTTTCAGAACGAAACAAAGAACCTTTTCTGTTCAGGAATTTTGCAACTGAGAATTTTGAAAACAAGAATTGACCAGTTTAGTCATATGTTTAGAAGACAAAAACGATGGAAGAAACTATAGGATAATTCAGGAGATTAACTGAATCTAAACAGCCATAACGCAGCTCTTCAAATAAAAAGAAATCTCTCTGTACATATGAAAATAAAAACTGAGTTATAACAATCGTTTATATTAAGTAACCTTAGTGCATTGATAGATAAAGTCTGTGAATTTAGTACGTGTCCTTTTATGATTTAGTTTTACTTGGAGTAAAATATTACCCAATCGTTTTTGATAAAATCCAAGAAAATCAATTTGGAATCGCTAAAAACTTGTTGCCCAAGGGATATATTGTATCTCAAGAAGGCTAATAGCTGAACATAAGATACATCGTTAAAACATAATTTTGATTTTACATAAATACCTGTGCCATAAATAGCAATTCAAAATTTCTTATTGAAGCTCAATGATAGTGACCAGTCGACACGGTGGTAAGGCTGGAAATTTAAGAGAAACATTTTCGGTATTAAATAATATGTGTTGGCCAAATGAGTACATTTGAGGACTGTAAATTTAGTTTCCCCTTGCCCACTCAGCCAAAGCTCGTACATAATGCAGAACGCTACAGAACCGTGAATCAGCGAGTAAAGCACGAGCAGGTTTGTATTGCATTTGGAAATTATAACCTAAGTCTATTTGAGGGAAAGGAAAAAAACTGGGCATTCATCAGAAGCAGCGTCTAGAGACAGCCGCCTCTCCCCCTAGCTAAACTACTGTATTGAACAACAAAGAACCATAAAGAGACCTGAAACTTTCTCTGTTGGAAAATGCATGCTTTTCACAGGCTCCACCAAACATTTCAACTCCAAAAGAAAAGTCTAATATTGACGCATGACTGTCAGCGATGGGACAATTTCTGGCTCCAGGAATACTTATGTTCCTTCTTTTACACGGTATCGTTAAAAAATTATACTACTTTACGCAGTCACAGGACCTAATCAAGTTAGTGGTAGGCGCGTTTCTAATCCAACAACTGACAATCAAATTGTCAAATAATTTACTGTTTCTGAATTTCAGCCTCAAAAACTAATAACGAAATTATAATCATTATTAGTCTTCATATTAGTTAGTAATTATTATATAGGTAATGGCATATCATGAAGTTAAAAAATCGTCTTCTTTAGTGATATAGCTAGGAAGACCACAAAAATGATTCTCACCCCTCTAAATGGTTATATTTCAATTACTTATTTTTATATTAGACTCACTTCCTTTGTCTGCTAAAATTAGATGTGCCTCCTGACTATACCAACGATTTATATTTTTGTTTCTTTTAGTATAATTAATTCTATTCCAAGTTATGGGAATAACTTGTTATAATAGTTAAGGGACGGGGTTATCGCCTATCTAAAAATTAACCATTTAACCCACAGTTCATAAAATTTGACTCTCCGGATAGGACTAACTTGCGTTTTTAAGCCTATATTTCTCAATTCATAGTGACCAGTCTTGGAGAGACTTGGCCTCAACTGTGAAGCAACTGCGATAGTTATACAAACCTTAAGAAATCTAAAAGGCCCGTCCTGATTCCCCCCCCCCAGCCCTTATTGCATGCCCAAAGCAAGTATCAGCGCTTATTGCTTTCAACAAATTTATAGAACTTTTTTGCACTTAGGAAACTAAGTTTATCAAGCAGGGCGCTGCAAAAAAGGACGTCTTTTTCTATTGATTTTTTACACTTCCAGAGTTCCTTGTGCAGTCTATAAGTATCTTATTTCCAGTGATTTACTTAGTCTATTATAGAAGGATCCATTCACCATACATTAAAACAGACATAATAGGCCCTTCAAGCTCGGAAGGTTCACCGCCTCATTGTAAAGTGAAAAAAAAACTGTTTCTTCACGCGTTGGTGAACGGGTATGGGAACCGGGAATTCGCTAAGAAAAAGATAGCTTTTTGCGCCGTGGCGGCCGGGAAGCGCCGCCAGAAGCGCCGCGGGAAGCGCCACGGGAAAGCGCCGCGATGGTCGGCTCGGAGGGGAGCATTAAATAGTGGAAATTGAGGAGGGGTGGAGTTGTTGTTTGAACAAAATCAAATTGTCTTCTATGTCATTTTTAGATTGTAAATATCTTATATTAAGTTGGAAATTGGAACTTTCAAAATATCGATAGAGTAGGGAATTAAATGCTACTAAGCGCGTTTTAAATAATATGTAAATAATAATCCAAATTTTAACAGTAGGGATGATTTGAACACTTTGAAAATAAGCTATTTTTCATGTATAGGTTGCATTGGTACCATATTCCTTGTCACCGTCCTCATCCGTTAAAGAAGGAGAGGACGCACCGGTGGACTTCCACAGCAATTCACCATGGAGTGATAATTCACTGGAAACTCCAGATTATATTGATGAGTTTATGGATAAAATTTTAAATGTAGATTATAGCGCAGTTGAGCAGGGGGACTTGAGTCAAAACACCTTGCAGCTTTTAAATGATTTTACAAATGAAATAACTGGGAATCCTCCTCCTCTATCCCCCGATAACCTAACGAATCCACTTCAAACAACTGAAGTGAATTCCCATACCCCAAATATTGAAAAATGTGGAGGGAGTGTTGATAATATACAGGAGGGGGAGGGAGTAATGTCCAATTTACGACTTTTCCCGAATTTCACTTAACAAATACAATTTTAAATGCAATAGTTGTCTACACTGCGACTTTTGGGGATCCGTTTAATTCACTTATGGAGGGAAATTTTGGGTTTGACCCCGTAGAAATTGTGCATGACTAAGTAGATAAAATTCGTGCACTACTGGAGAACCAAATTCAATAATGGGAGGGGGGAGGGAATCAATTAAGGTTTCAATTATTTTAAAGGTGTTTTATTTAAATGAGGGGAAAAGTGAAGTTTACCACCACTATATACACTCCGAGATGCGTTTGATCTATCCGCATTTAGAAAATTTTGAGAGTGTTTTTTGCGAGTGGGTAGGTCAAATTATTGCGCATCTTGAGAACTTTAATGAAAATGGGAGCGGCTCTGTAGTTTTATTTTTTGAAAATTTAAGCGTTAATATTTGTAAATTTAAGAAAGATTTTATTTTAAGAGTGGGCATAGGGACACAGGTACAGTTTTAAATTATAATCCAGATCTAGAAGGATGTAAAGGTGTCCAGCAGATCTGTTTTGAAACAGCTCAAAAATGTTTCAAGTACGCTTTCCTCATATCAGAATTCGAGCCTCTAGCACGTGACGCTACCAAGATGAATTTAGATCACTGGGCTGTACATGGGAAGGAGGGGTCCCATTTTCCCATTGTAGATTTCACTTGTTTAGAAGGAAAATACTCAGTAACGCTCATCCATTGATATCCATTGATAGCCAGGATCCATTGATATTTTTGAAAGGGCCAATGCCCATTTAAATATCGGCGTTACTGTGGTTCAGTATGAAACTGAATTTAAAGATGGGGTTCGTTCTAAAAAGAAGGGGGTGGCTTTCCCAGTAAGGGGTCCGTCGATTGATTTGGTCAAACACTGGGTTTGGTTGTTGTATACACCACCATCTAGTGACTTTGCCAATTCAATTGGCCATTTTAACCCTATTACAGACATCAATAGAGTTCTGGGGGAGGGTAAGAAACAGAGTTCACGTTTCTACTGTCAAACATGCCTCTCTAGATTTTGGACTGAATTAAAGCTGCAAAATCATATGAGGCACTGTAGAAGGCATGGCTACCAGGCAGTGGAAACGGTTTCAGGGAATAGGGCCATTTTACCATTTAAAAATTTTCAAAACACCCTCCTCTAGTGCAACAAAATATCTTTGGACTGTGAAGCTAAGCTGGTGGAGGTGAATGATCCTCGATTTCCAAACCGAATCAAAAAACATCAAGCTATTGCAGTGTCCTATGCCCATGCTCAAAGAGACAGTTCTAACACCATGCGATTGTTAGAAATAGTAGAAACATTAGATGAGGGGGACGAGTGCATGATCAAGGCACTGACTAAACTAAACGGCACAGTTAACGGCGCTATTTCTCGTTTGAGAAATCCCTATTATCCTATGGTGTTGTCTGCAGAGGATTGTCTCGCGATTGAAAATCAAAAAATATGTTGGGTTTGTAAGGGGGAGTTTGTAGATGGGGATAAGGGTAACAAAGGGACTAGAGGGGGGAGGGGGAAATTCAGAGACCATAAACACGTGTGGCAGGAAATATCCTCTGGGGGTAGTAATTTTAGAGGGGTAGCGCATCAATCGGTTAACTTAAATATTAGCCAGCAGTTTTCGATCCCTGTTTTTATCCAAAATGCAAATTACGATTTAAAATTTATTTTACCAGCACTGGTATGTATGCACAGGGAGGGAGGAGAAGTAGACAGTCCATGGGTAAACAATTCATTTACCTATAACATTATTCCCAAATTGGGTGAGAGTCTGTTGATTCTCAAATTGATAAGTCTGGTAAGGGATAATGGGCATAAGTGCTGGAATAAAATCAGGTTTTTAGATTATTTTAGTTTGTTTCCCAAGGCATTGAGTCATTTGATTCAAGTGCAGAAAATCGACAATTTTGATAGCTTTCCCTTGCTTAAACAGCACTTTCCAGACAGTGAAATGTATGGACCCCACTTTTAAATTCATAATGTTCAACTGTGCTATGCACAATTTTCAAGTGTTTTCTGTTGTTTTCAAGTGTTGTTGTTGTTGTACAGAAAAGTGTGCTACTGTGTTCTACTAATGTACATAAAGTGTTTTTAAGACAATAAGTGTTGTTCTTGCTGTTGATCGACAAAAGTGTTTTTTTATGTTGTACATAAAGTGTCATTTTTATCGTTGTTGTTCATGTTGAACAAATAGAGTTTTCATGTTGAACAAAATAAATGACCATGAAATATTGTCAGGTTCTTGTTGATCAAGTGTTATTCTTATATTGTTCATGTTGAACAAATAGAGTTTTCATGTTGCCGAAATAAATGACCATGAAATATTGTTTTTTGTTGTTGTTCTTGTTAATGTAGATAGATCTATGGGAAAATTATTACTACTATTTCTTATTCATTGGACACTTATGATATACAGTTAGTTGTAGTCCGACTGTTGTTAAAAGCAGCAGCAGCTTGTAACAATTTAAAACACTCTTCAGATCGTAACTGTGTGGACCGACAATGTCAAGGAAAACAACACTTTTAGCTAAAATAGTTCAAAATTGTCAGAAAATGTTTGTGGAAAAACCAAAGAAAATTTATAATTGCTAGAGCATTAGGTAGGATTCATACGATCAAATAAAATTCATTACTGCACCCATAGCAATACAACTCATACGGGGACATAATGTTTTCAATAGTATTGAATCGAAATTGTTGCTAAATAATGATGATTTTGTTGAATCCATTGAACAGTTCTCACAGGAAATGTTACAACTGTTCACTGTTCGCTCCCACCATGAACACATTTCCATAACCTTAGTTCTACACAATCTGTTTCATCAGAGCAAATGCATGCGAAACCCTTGCTTTGAATTGCACTATCTATATTATCTATCGAGTTGTTCGTGATTCTAGCTCACTAATAACTCTCAATAAACAGATATACCCCGGCGCCCCTAAATTTCTGTTGTCAGCGTACACTCAGGCGACTAACAAACCCTACGGTTACATTTTGTTGGATCTTAATCAGAGCACACCCGAGGATCTATGTGTAGTCACCGAAATTTTCAACAATGAAATTACAGTATATCTTCCGGTGAACAGTATAAAAGGCTATTAGTTGGCGTTATGACACTGAAGAAACTACTCGAACAACGGCATTTATTTTCTGTTTTAAGCACTTCAAAACCCTTGCTTAAGAAGGCTATACTCAAACATGGTGTCGACAATGATTTCATTAATATAATATCTTAACTTTTTTTAAATTTAACTGAGGTCAATGTTCAACTGCCAGAATGTTTTAGACAACAGACAAAGCAACATCGTTCCACTTTACGTGCCTTGGATGTTAAAAAAAAAGTGAAAATTTTAAAAAGAAAACGGCTCCTTCAAGCGGGCGGTAGCTTTTTCAAACTTTTACTGCCAATAATTGCAGGACTTGTAAACACTTTTCTCTAGACGGTAGAACCTGATAAATTTAAATCATTTGAACTTGTCCTCTTGCCTATGGAGCATTTCGAAGATAATCTAAACAAATTTACTAACGATGAGAATATTGCCGCTGATAAAAAACAGCTTTTACTTCAAGATGCATTGCGACGTGTGGACAAACATAAACCTTATTGTGAGAGACCCGCAGCCGCCACTGTCACTAATCCCCCCTAACAGAAAACGTCTCCTCAAGATTCTGTAGCAGTGCAATCAAAGGAGAAAGAATTGAATACATTTGTATTGAAATTTGGGAACCGATTGTCAGTCTCCTCCCATAAACAGATTAAAAGAGTATTATCACTTCCCATGTTGAAAAATGGTGATTAACATCAAGTTTATGTCGAGAGCAAAGGGGAACGAATTATAATTCAGGCACAAGGCTATAATCTAGTTGATATAATATGCAACATGGTAACGAATCGTAAAGGATTTTTATCCTTTGACAATAATCTATACACCTTTCTAAGTATATCAAACTTTCCCAAAAGTCTTATTGGCAATAAGCAAATTCTTAAGAAACTAAGAGAATATAGTCCTCCATCAACGCCAACTCCAACACCATTTAAAAAAGAAGAAGATTCAATATTTGAAAATACTAGCAGCAGCAACAATGATTTTACAACACCTGTAGCTGCTAGTCAAAAGCGAAGACGAATAGATTCACCCTCCAGTGTGCAAAAGGGAAGTAGACATTACACGACGTCTTTACACTTAAAATGAATGAAGTTTTTGAAGGTGTCTACGAAAATATTGGTGGAGTAGGAAGTTTAATTTACCCCAAAATGCTGTTTCAATTTGTCTTGGGTACCACATTAAAAAAAGCAAAAGCTTTTATAGAGATTGAACCAAGTTACACACTGCACCGGAATCACAGGATTCGTGGCAAACAATATCGAAAACTAAAGCCTTTTTCCCTTTGCATATAATGCAAATGGATCTTTTAACTTTAGACGCAATTCAACGGTGTCACAATGCACCCTACAAATATATTCTGGTGGCAATCAGTGTCCTTAGTCGCTATTCCTATGCCATTCCATTACGATCAAAGAGAGGTGTAGAAGTTGCTCGCGCCATTGAAAGTATTCTTGAACAGGATTCATATAGAAAAATTCAATCGGATCGTGCCAGTGAATTTGTTAATCCCCACGTGCAAAAGGTTCTATTGAAATATAATACAACACTTTATCATAGTCACTGCCCGATAAAGGCTGCATTGGCTGAACGATTAATAAGAACGATTCGTCTATTAATTTCAAGATATTGCACCCTGAAAAATACACCGGCTTTTATTCATGATTTAGATAAAATCATGCAGATATACAACCATCGACCCCATCGATCTCTGTCCAACTCAAGCCCTCGGGATGTTCACTGTAGTGAAAATACATTTTATGCTTTTCTAAAGCAATATTCCAATGGTGGAAAAGAAAAAAAATATGAAGAAGAAATTCAATGTTGGTGATACTGTTCGAATTAATAGAGCCACCAATATTTTTGAAAAGAGGAATTATTTATGGAGCACCGAACTTTTCAAAGTGTCCAAAATCCTGGACACCGAACCCACGACATATCGACTGCGAGACACCAAGGATGATGAGGTTCTCGGCAGTTTTTATGAATATGAACTGCAAAAAGTTAGAAACACTAGTGAAATTTATCAAATTGAAAAGATATTAAAGAGTCGTACTCGTCGGGGCAAGAGACAGTTGCTTGTTCGCTGGCTAGGATACATCTCAGATTTTGATTCTTGGGTCAGTACTGAAGATATTCACAACGCCCAATGATTTCTATGTGACTTTCATGTCCAATGTTTCTGATCCTCTCTACAATGACCTGAATAAAACAAGTGATTTCTGGACAAAACCCTCACCCACCCTTGATTTCGATAGAAAGTATGAAGTGACTCTTGTCGACTGTATTCTCAAAAATACTTATAAAATCCTGAGAGAAGATCGTAAATATGAAATAAAAATTAGACCCTATGATTGGCCACCCCCACCCTCAAGTGATCAAGAACAAATTCAAAAAATCAATTTTGATGGATTATCCATATATTGAATTACCCTACGAGGATCTCACCTGTATGAACGATTTATGTCGTTCTATTAATAAAATAATTTCCGATAGTAAAAAATGAGCTTTTCATTTCAACTATTCAAAAGAGGAGGGCAAGATCTACATTAGTTCACCTATTGCCAGCGAAAAGGTTATTCTCAATGATAATCTAAAGGATGTTCTTGGCTTTAAGCTCAATATAATCAATGGTAAAAGTGCCGGAAACACTAATTTCATTTTTGCTGACTACCCGCCTGCCTTCTCCACGGACACTTGTATATTTCTCTACGCTTCATTTGTGGAAACATCTCGGGTTGGTAATTAAAATGTTCCCCTCCTACGAGTTCTTGAACGAATAACGAATCAAGAGCATATTCACCGCAACAATATAAAGATTTTTCAACTTACTCCTATAAACACTTCCTATTTGTAACTCTGTCAGTTAACACTAAGAACTGAATGAGGTGATCCCATAGCAATTTATAAAGGTTTGGCTGTGATTAATTGCCATTTTCGTTCCCATCGTTCAACAACAAGATGTCTAATAGAAAAGTGGTATTCACTTGTCCTGATATTGACTGCTATATTAATACTCTTGGCCCAAGACAACAGGGCCATGGAATGGACTATTACAAGGGTCGCTCGTCACTATCTGGCGACGGTCTTGGCAGCTTGTTTTCTAAGCTGTTTCTCTCTCCACTCCAATTGGCTAGAAAATATCTTTTACCGGCTGTGACAGATTTTGCATCTTCTACACTATACGATTAGGGCTCTGGCAATGATTTTAAAAAAATGATACGGAAAATCTTAGGTCCAGTGCGCAAACCCTTGGCGAAAGACTAAAACCGAATGGAAAAGGTTTAAAAAGGTAGAGAAACGATGCATCACTCATCAATCTTCACTCAGGTCGGAAACGAAAGACAACATCTCTCTGGTCAAAGAAAAGAAGGGAAAAGCCGACACGTACTGTAAACAGAAGAAGCTTCAAGAAGAAAATTGTTAGATCGAAACTAGATTTCTGCTCTTAAGATGTCCTACCTGCCGCATAAGGATTCTCAACCTTCAATCACCGCCTCATTGAATCTATTCAATGCTAAAAATGTTGATGTGAGTGTCAAGCATGGATACTATGAACAATTTTATCCTCAACAACCCCTCTCCGATAATATCCACTTTCAAATTTATTCCAATGAAGACTACTTTATGGACATGTCTTCAACATTTATAGATTTACAAATGAAAGTTCGGAAATCCAATAATTCAATGTCAATTCGGGCCGATGGAATATCCTATGAAAATTGTATATTACAGAATTTATTTCGTCAAATTAGCGTCTACATCAACGGCACGCCGGTGAGCACAAGCAACAATCTCTCCAACTATACAAGCTATATGCAATTCATGCTGATGACACCCAAGTCATACAAGGAATTGAGAGGCGCCTCCAATGGATATGGAATACATTACTAATACTGATAGTACAGATGCGCTTAAAAATGCTACAACTAGTGAAGTACATCTAGTCTGAAAAATATATCATGAAATTTTGAATATACCCCCCGATCTACCACAAAAGGTGAAATTGGATATAAAACTAACATGGGCGGAAACCAAGTTCATTGTGGTAACGTAGGGTGCTTCAAATCCTGCGGCGAGCCTCTCCCTCCAAACGTAAAACCTTCACGTGCGTACAAAAATGTACCTGAGTTTTGTTTATTTGTCTGGTGACCAAATTACAGCCAATGACATCAATATTAAACTACTTGTTCCTCATACAATCACCAATCAACGTCATATTGCAATGGGCTCACGCACCTTCACCGATTCATCCTTTATAAATGGCGAAATCGCTTCGAAATTGGCTTTGGCCTTTGTAAAAAGTGCCAGTGCAATTGGAACATGGACTGAATGCCCACATAAATTCAAGATGTTTGGACTTTCATCTCTTGTGTGTAAAGTAAACGGCATCCCGCTCTACAATATATCTTGTGATTGATCCTCTAGAACATTGTACGAGTTGACCATGCAAACCTTAGACCATGATTTGCAACTATTTGAAAATGGTATAACCGAAGATATGTTTGCTAAAACACATGGTATCATTGTACTGGATTTGTCAGGTACACAGGATATGAGTATAGTACGTACGGGGAGTGTGCGTTTAGAGTGTACATTTGCCGACTCATTGGCTGAGAGTATTGCACTAATCTCACTAAATCAATATGAAACCTATTGGGAAATCACTCCCGAAGGCAGTTTTCTACTAGACTTGGCGCCATGAACACCAGTCAAATAATCACTGTATTTAATATGGATCCCTACATGTCCCAGTACAAATCTAATTGTCTGACCTTGGACTCTCTTGGAAAAATTTAACGTGTCAACAATACCTTGATTATTGTTAATAGCAGTCCATCGACTGTGCTGACGGGTCATTGGCTGTGCATCTTTCAAACAATGAAGACGATTGAATTTTTTGATCCTCTTGGTCTACCCTATACATTCTACACACCCCACATCAGCAACTATATTGAGAGCAGTGGTAAAACTATTGTTCAAAATCGAAAGAGAGTTCAGGATCTAACGACTAATAGCTGTGGCTTCAACGTCCTACTATATTTTGTGTTCCTGTGTCGTGATTATACTTACAATCAATTTCTCAACAGTTATGGTGACAATCCTCGTCTGAACGACTTTCTAGTGGAAAATATCCTCTCAGACCTATAGAGTATTGATTTCAGTGCCCTAAGAGTAAAGTGCTTAAAAAATGTATGTGAATTTTTTTATTAATAAAATGTATATATATAGAACAATTTCTTTAAATCTTCACTTTAGATTTCTTCATCTTCGATGTATAGGCAAGTGTCGTGAACCACTAATGTGGATAAATCATTTGGATTCACTATATATTGATCTTGATTGACTGCAAAGTCAGGGTCACATTTTCTACAGTACAATGTAACTTCACTCTTGACATATCTCTTTGTATAGTCAATTATACTATTTGCATTCATATTATGAAATTCAAGAGTTTCAATCTGTCTATTTGAAGCACTATCACATACAGTGTTTTCAAATGGTGAATCACATTCGGTAACTGCCAAATAAAAATCACTTGGTTTATAGTCATAGTAGGCAGTGTCATCACATCGATGACGTAGAAACCAGATTGTCTTGTTAGCCCAACAGTTTAATCGTAGACCAGATTCCTCGTCCCAGAATAATTTAAATCCGTGACGATACCAATCTCGTATAAATAAACTGAAATCACGTTTGGGATTCTTTCCAATCATAGCGGGGTAAGTATTCTCCCACTGATCACATTTATCATAGTGACAATTGGAGCACAGGTGTCCTCTAGGATGAGAGTCACACACCTCCTCAAGACATGAATTACATCCTTTAATTTGTACTGCATAGCCTCTATGTACTTTACAAGGATTACATAATTTACACTTTTCACTATCGCCATCAACAAATAGACAATGCTCACATTGTGTCCAACTGCCAAGAGTTTACAAGCACAATGGGCATATATCGAGCATTTTTCGGTTTCCTATGTCAACTCACTCACCGCTAACATGAAACTGATCGTCTTCGCTCCGTGAATTCAATGTGAGGGACATGGGGAGAGAGGAGTAGCACTTTGAAGCGGCCTCGTTCAATGGATGGGGGGGCCATCTAATTTGAATACATTAGCAATAATTTCAAAGTATATAAACAATATTATTCCTCCTTGTTTCATTTAATATATAAATAAATTTACTTTAAGAATTTGAATAACATTTAAACGTTTCATGCAATAGTCCAATGGGGGGGACTCACTCCTATGTATATTGTCATGTGTTCCCCGAGAGACTATCCTGCGTTGAAGAGATAACTCGAGAAAATCATCATCTAAAATCAAAGGTTTTTCCATAAAAACTAGATTTGATCTAATTCTCTCTTTCTCAAATTTATTCATTTTTCAATCCTTTGACTCTGAGTACTGACTCTATACTAACCCTGATTCGTTAGGATATACGTGATCCTGTTTCCCGTTATCGGATCAATAAAATTCACGATCGATTAAGCAATCAAGTTCTTGGAAATCCGCTTCCCCTTCGATTACATAATCAATTTCTCGGAAATTCACTTCCTCCTCGAGTCCTAGATCAATAACATTGTTCCCGTTAGAATTCAATGCGCATGTGCAACCTTCGTTCCGGAGTTATTACACATAGAAACATCAAATAAATCGACCTTGGAAAAAGAGGTCATTGACCGATTACGCAATCATTCTCCCTAGGGATTCCATGCCCTTATTTGGCGTGCTAAAAAGTTGTAGGTGGCAGCAGGGGTGAGTCGTGGCGCTGGTACCCCCTCCTCTACTTATTTGCCACCCCAAAGAAATTTCCTGGCGGTGCTGATGACGAGCTGCCTTGCCTTTTCCACCTCTGTGCTGGTAGAAATTGGTAGGTAATATTTTAGCTGTATAGAGAAACAATTTAATTAATTTCTACTCCCCCTACCTCTTTCGACATTTATCTGAAGCCTCGTGAAGAGTAAGCAGTTTGTGCATTAAAATGTATTTTTTAGGAATTTACCCTACCCCCACCTAAACAATGACTCATCCCTCCTTCATTATAGCTGATATGCAATAACACATCGCCAAACAAAGCCTAATTTCATTACAAAATAAAAAAATCAACTTGGTTGAATCCAGTGCTGCCACCGTGTGGCATTACATCTCTTACAACTGGAAAACCTAAAATATAGGTTTTCGTACTTTTAAATCAATTAGGTTTTCAGAATTTTAAATTGATTGCAAATTCATCCTTTTCGGGGTAAAGTCGTAGTTTTGTGCCCTAAAATAGAAAGAAAACAAGATTTTTCCCTGGTCCAATCTGTATGGTCACTTGAAAAACAGCTTTAAATTTACGTTTGAATGAACTCCCTCCCAATTATCTTAAACCTTAAGTTTGATACAATCCTCCTTGGGAAACAACAAAACAAATAAATACGCATCGACGATGTTTCTTCTGAAAAAAAAAGCGAAATTCCACATCTGGAAGATGTGTCTTGGAGCTTGAAACCTCTACGGTAGAGTTCTCTGATATGATGTATCTAATAAAAAGATTTTCAATAAGACAGCTTGTTTTTTTGGGAGGGGGGAGGGCGTGTGTGTTGTTTCATTTTGCATGCAATTTAATTGCTCTTTTTATTTGAGAGTTTTTCCCCTAAAAATATTTAAAAATAAACTTATTCCTACGAAAAAAAATCCTGAAATATATTTCCTATCACCCAACCACCACTGATATTTTGGCGAAAATTTTCTACCGGCGCCTGTGGTGACTAGGATGAATTTTCCTTGAAACTACTAGAGCAAATAGACAGGGTCTCAGGTAGAAATATGACATTTTTACTGAGAAATTTTTATCACGCATGTCAGCAGAAATTAGATGGTTTCTTAGGCTAGATTAAATTTGGTGTTAGAAAAGAAAACAGCAATGTTTACAGAGTGCTGTAATTTTGTAGGAATAACAATATAGTTATAACCTATACACTTTTTGGTCGTAAAATGGCCCATAAGTTAATATGGTTTCTTTATGAGTTTAATACACGTAAATTTATTGATTATATCACTGTAAACAGAAGACTGGCAAGATCGATGTGATATACTCGGGTACAGTGGAGAGCTGTTATTGATATTAATAGCAAAGAGTACGATTTAGTAGTGTTCAGGGTTAATTTAAGGCTGAAATTTAGGAAGGGTAACTACCTACCAGGAAGCTATGATGCTGGTAGACTCCAGGATGAGAATTTGAGAGATTCTTTCCAAGAACAGTTGAATATTAAACTGGAGAGTTTAAAATTTTAAAATAAAGAAAATAGATGGGGTAATTTTAGGAAATAGTTTGTGAAGTCATCGATGGTGTTTTAGGGATGAAAGTTAGAAATGTAGTTAGGAATATTAGTAAATATGTTGTATGTTTAATATAGAAGAGGAAGGGCGTCCACAAGAATTATTCGAGTGATAGATCTTATGAAAAGAAGGGGAATGGGAAGAAAGTGGAGAAACTATTAAAATATGAATTAAGGAAATGTAAAGTGGAGGCCATGGATAAAATTGCAGAAGATTCTGCCACGCGGCATATTAGTAAAATATCGTTCTTTCATGTTAGTACATTGAGAGGGAATAGTCCATCTGGACGTGTCCCAGTTAAAGAAAAGAACTAGGCCACAATTAGTAATACGAAAAGAGTTAAAGAGAGATGGGCAGAACATTTTGAGAATGTGCTAAACCGTGATAGTACCACAGGAAAAGATACAGAAGAGAATGAAAAAACCTGTAATTCTTTGGTTGTAAAGTAAGATTTATTTTATGAGGAAGAATTAATGACACTACTACTACTACTACCACTACTAAAAACTCACCGCAGCACTAAGCCGCCTGAGGCCAACACAGCTACGGACGCTCCTCCTCCATCCCAATCTATGCAAAGCCTCCTTTTACACCCACCCACGAAGTTCCCATTTTCTTTAAATCTTTCTTTATGACGTCCTCCCACCCCAGACGAGGACGACCTGCTTTCCGTTTTCTTTCATTATAGTCCTAGAGAGAGGTATTTAACCACATTTTTCGTATAGCCTATTGTTTGAAATACGGTCAGTCAGCTGGGTACCCGGAACAATCCTTAATCAATTTCTCTGGAAAACACCTAGCAAATCTGCATCCGCTTTTCGGAGCGTCCATGCTTCAGAGCCATATTTGACTACAGTCATCACTATAGCTTCTAATATTCTAATCATGGTTTGCATATTTATCTTCCTATTCTTCCAAACTTTTTTTAACTGTGAAAAAGCACCCTGAGCCTTGGCTATTCTACTTTTAACATCTTCACTGCTCCCACCATCTCTACTAATAATACTAAGGTAAGTGAAGCTGCCTGATCAATATTTTGATTACCAACGTCACCTTTTCATCTTCACTTATTCCTAGCCTTAGTGACTTAGTCTTCCTAACATTAATTTTCAAACCAATTCTAGCACCCTGAACTCGCAAAACCTCTAAAACTTCAATCATTTTTCTCGCACTTTCATCTAGGATGCTTAAATCATCAGCATAATCCAAGTCCAGGAAACTTTTTCCTCCCCATTTGATTCCGTGGTCTCCCATTGCCTTTCCTTTACTCCTTAAAACAAAGTCCATCAAAATAATCCATATAAAGGGGGATAGAACACTGTCCTGCTTAACTCCTGATTTAATACAAAACCAGCTGCTAACCTCATTTCCTACCTTAACCGCAGCAGTGTTATTCTCGTACATAGCACTAATCACTTTAATGTGTTTGTCTGGTATACCATACCTGGATAAAACCTTTACTAAAGCTCTTCTATAAACAGAATCGAACGCTTGCTCATAATCTATAAAACTGAGGATCAAAGGTGTTTGAAAACTCAGGCACTTCTCAATTATTAGCCTAAGAGTGAAAATTTGGTCGACATTTCCTCTACCTTTTCTTTACCTTTTCTGAATTAATTACAGTTCTAAAAATATTAAAATTATAATACACAAGGTGCTGATAATGCTGTAAATGAGTTTCTTAAACATGGTGGTTATCATGTTAAAGATAAATTACTGATGATTATGAGGAAGGGGAGATACCTAGCAATTCTTATGAAAACTAATTAAACCCCTTTATAAGAATGGTGATAAGGGTGAGTGTGGTAATTATAGAGGTATTAGCGTGGCTTTTTTGAGGTAGCAAATTACTTAATATGATAGTACTCTTTAGAAATAAAGAGGCTGTAGACAAAGCTTTAAGAGAAGAACATTGTGGTCTTAGGAAGAGCAGAGAATGCATTTTCCAATTTGTCACTATTTGATTAATAATTGAAAAGTGTCTGAGTAACGAAACGCCTTTAGTCCTCAACTCTAAAGCTTATGAGCAAGCGTTTGATTCGGCTGATAGAATAGCTTTAGCAAAGGTCCTATCATTGTATGGTATACCAAATAAATACATTTAAGCGATTAATACTCCGAATGAGAATAACATTACCGCGGATAAAGTAGAAAATGAGGTCAGTAGCTGGTTTCATATTGAATCAGGAGTTAACCAGGGTTGCTTTCTATCCCCATTTATATGGATTACTTTGATGGACTTTTTCCTAAGGAGCACATCAAAAGCAATGGAAGAAGACGGAATCAAATAGGGAAGTAAAACACTCCTGGACTTAGATTATTGTCTTGCTTTCAACATCATAGAAAAAAATGTTAGCAACATGAATGAACTTTTAGAGGATTTGTGAGTTACTGTCAAATAGTGTGGATGTCAGCCTTTCCTTCACTGTTAAAACCACTGTCTAAGGTTTACAATAAAGCTAGAAACCTCATTCAGGAAACTAATCGTTCATTAGTTATCCCATTAGATGATTTTGAGTCACTATACATTATTTCATGTGCGTGTTTACTTTTTGTCAGCTTCATGGTGACCTACCCCGGCCCCTAAGTGTTCCGCTATCTTTTACCTCTGAGCAAAATAATTATAATCTTTGCAATATGACAAATCATGTTCAAGTTCCATTTACTCCTTGCATAAGGTCAGATTTTAATCCTCTAATGGCGTGTCATATTGTTTGGAATAAGTTGCCTGAATCACCTCGAGGGTGCCACTCATTCGGTTCATTAGAAAAAATTGTTAAAAATTTTTTGGCTTCAAGGAAGTTATTTTTATCTGTATTTTTGTTTTTTTATTATTTTTTTGGAGTCTATTTGATCTACTTAATTAATTTAGTTTATTTATTCTAATTTTTTTCTATAGATTCATTTTCTCTATATTTTCTTTTCTTCTCCTTTTGCTTTTCTGTCTGTGAGCAATTGATAATTTAAAATTTTCTTATGTTTTTCATCTCTGAGTAAGTAACTCATTTGTCTTCCCCATTCTTTACAGGCCAGTGAGCATTTAGGGAATAATAGCATATATTATTGTATGTGTATTTAATGAAGAATAAATATTATCTTATCTTAGGGCGTAAGAATAGGTTTAGAAATTAATGTTAAGAAGACTCAGTCGTTAAGGCTAGGGATAATTGAAGGTAAAGAAGAGATGTTGGGTCAGGATAAGATCGATGAAGTGGACAGCTTTACGTACCTTGGTAGTATTATTAGTAAAGATGGTGGGTGCCGTGAAGATATTAAAAGTAGAATAGTCAAGATCCAGGGTGTTTTTTTACAGTTGAAAAAAAGTTTGGAAGAATACACAGATAAGTCTAAGAGCCAAGATTTGAATATCTAAAGCTACAGTGATGACAGTGACCAAGTATGGATCTGGAGCATGGACACTTCGAAAAACGGAGGAGTATTTACTAGATCATTTTCAGAGAAATTGACAACGGATTGTTTTGGGTGCCCGATTGACTGAACGTAACTCAAACAGTAAACTCTACGAAAAATTTGGTTCAACCCCACTTTTCAGGGCTATAATGAGAGAAAGCTTGAGATGACTAGGACACGTTCTGTGGATGAAGGATGACAGATTACCAAAGATTTCCCTCATCGACCAACTGTCTAGGGCCAAACGAAAAGCAAGTCTTCCCCGAATGGAATAGGAGGATGGCGTAAGGTAAGATTTAAGAGAACGGTATTTTCCTGGTAGGGTGGCGTCAGTAGAGGTGACCCTAAAGCCCCCAATGCTCACCCCTGCTGCCACCTACAACTTTTTTTAACACCATATATTGGCAAGAGACCCACGTGGTTTATGGTTTTTGTAAGTGATAATTTGAAAAACAGGAATTTTGTCTATTTTATGTATGTTTTATTGGGTTGTTATGTGTGTGTTGTTAGAGTTAATTGATGTTTTTAATGGATTTTTAATTGTTTTTTTAATTGAGAATTTTAAAAAAAGGGACTTTCTCACATTTATTTATTTCAACAGAAATTCATGTCTGTTTTATGGTTTTTCTCAGTGAGAATGAAAAAACAGGAATTTGCCAAATGTTATGACTTTCCCGGAAACAGTTAGATCACGTGTTTCCTTCTCAGCCAATCATCGAGTCGGATACATCCTCCTTCTCAGCCAATCAGAGGCCTGCTTACATATGATTTCCCCGTTACATAACAATTCACCCTTGAGATTTCGCATATAACGGACATGCAATGTGATTCAATTATCAGAAAGTATTTTGACACTGTGTAAACAACAATGGATAATATTGATGAATTAGAAGCCTTGGCAACTACAATTTACCATGTAAGTTCCATTTTTATTTTCAAAATTATTTTCCGTGGCCGCCCTCTAGTATATTCAGCTAAAACATAAATATATTTCCACCTAAATCCCCCCCCCCCCCCAACAAACTATACAACCCCAAATTCTCGCAAAAGAAATAGCATTTCATTAAATTCCTTCCTTCAATATCCCAGGTAAATCCCCCCTCCCCCCCCCAATGGTTTACAAAACCAAATTATCGCCAAAAGAAATAGCATTTAATTACATTCCTTCCGTCAATATCCCCGGTCAATCCCCCCGCCCCCCACCCATGTTTTACAATCCCAAATTCTCGCAAAAAGAAATAACAACAATGCATAAATTCTAATTTTAGAAGTCTTGGCAGTCGCAATTAGCAATGTAAGTTCTGTTTTTCATTATTTTTATTTTCAAAATAAAATTGTTTTCCGTGGTCACCCTCTACTCTATTCGAGTAAACCCCCCCCCCCAAAACATAAAAACATACTTATAATAACTGTAAAAAATATACTTTGCAATCACTCCTTAGAAGTCTTGGCAGTCGCAATTAGCAATGTAAGTTCTGTTTTCATTAGCAGTCGCAATTAGCAATGTAAGTTCTGTTTTCATTATTTTTATTTTCAAAATAAAATTGTTTTCCGTGGTCACCCTCTAATATATTCGTGTAAACCCCCCAAACCATTAAAAAATAATTATAATAAATTTAAAACAAAAAATTTTTTCTTTTACCCCCTAAACCTAACCCCCCCCCCCCACAACAAACTATATAATCTTTATACTCGATGTAAATAAATTCCATTCCCTCTATATTTCCAGCTCGTCACCCC
>NC_142803.1:12747784-12771706 GCF_049724085.1 Artemia sp. Qi Xiang Cuo
TTCAAGCTTGATTTTCATATTCAATTTAAGCTTTATTCGTTTTAAGATTTATTTATTTATTTATTTTAGTGCCTATTGTATGTTTGTTTGCTATGATTGTTTATTAAATTTCTGTTCGTTTTGGGTTTTATTTAAGTTTCACTCGTTTTAAGATTTATTTATTAATTTATATTATCACCTATTATATATTTGTTTGCTAGAATTGTTTATTTAATTTCTGTCCGTTTTGGGTTTCATTTATACATCAATAGCAAAATATATTTGTTCGTTTTAAGACTGATTTGCATATTCAATTTAAGCTTTATTCGTTTTAAGATTTATTTACATTATTACCTATTGTATGTTTGTTTGCTCTGATTGTTTATTAAATTTATGTTCATTTTGGATTTCATTTATACTCCAACAGCAAAATATTTTAGTTCTTTTTAAGCTTGATTTGCATATTCAGTTTAAGCTTTATTCGTTTTAAGATTTCTTTATATTAGTACCTGTTGTATGTTTTTCTTTGCTATGAATGCTTGTTTAATTTCTGTTCGTTTTGTGTTTAATTTATTCTTTAATAGTAATTTCTGGTCGTTTTGAGTTTGAGTTATTGTAGGTTCCTATTTTTTCTGATTTTAAGTTTAATATGGTATTTAATTTTTTTTTAAAAACTTCTTTTTAGGAAATTTTTGTTTAATTAATAAATAGAAATATTGACTGACCATTTTATTTTAAGAATCTTATTGTGCTATATTTCGTTTAACTTCTTGCTTGTTTAAATAAACACATAATGAGCCTTTTTATTGAAAAGAGTACTGATTTATTAGCTAAAAAAAAACACAAATATGAACAAGATGTCAGAAATCAATTCAACCATATTTTTTTTCCGTTTCTGGTTCTGTGGCTGTGAAACTTTAATTGATGTGTCTCAATTACAAAAACAATTACCAAAATTTTCAAGCAGATAAATAATATTCCGCACTAAGATTGAAACCACATTTTTTTTTTAATTTTCATATTTTCCTTGATAAGCTCTCCTTGGTCCCCTGCAAGAAATTTATTTGAACCCCTCCCAAATACTCTCTCAAAGTCCCGGCTGGTCGAGTCACGCGTTGATTTTCACCCTTTCGACGTACTTGCGATATTGATTACACGCCCTTTTGGCAACCTGGATGGAAATAATGTCTTTTGATTTACTTTAAACATCCTACTGAGCATTCCTTGAAAGCCTCAACTTAATACCCTTAGTTGTTTCTGAGTATTGCTGATGCATGCTTTTGATTACCTAGAGGGAAATAATGTCTTTTGATTTACTTAAGGATCCTACTCAATATTCCTTGAAAGCATCAACTTTATACCCTTAGTTGTTTCCGAGCATTGCTGATGCATGCTTTTGATAACCTAGATGGAAATAATGTATTTAGATTTATTTAAAACTTTATACTCAATATTAATTGACAATATAAACTTTATTCCCTTATTTCTTTCTGAGCCTTGCTGATGCATAATTTTGATTACATAGATTGAAAGAATGTCTTTTGATTTAGTTAAACATACTACTCAATATTCCTTGAAAGTATCAACTTTATACCCTTCGTTCTTTCTGTGTGTTGTTGATGCATCTTTTTGAATACCTGGATAGAAATGATGTCTTTTGATTTATTTTAAACATCATAGTGACCATTCACTGAAAGCATCAACTTGATACCCTTAGTTGATTCTGAGTATTGCTGATGCATTCTTTTGATTACCTGGATAGAAATAATGTTTTTTGATTTAGTTAAACATCCTATCAGCATTCCGTGAAAGTATCAACTTGATACCCTTAGTTGTTTCTAAGCAGTGCTGGTGAATCATTTTCATTGCCTGGATGGAAATAATGTCTTTTGATTTAGTTTGAACATCATACTGAGCATTCTTTGAAAGAATCAACTTGATACTCTTAGTTGCTTCTGAGTATTGCTGATGCATATTTTTGATTACCTGGATGAAAATAATGTCTTTTGATTTAGTTGAACATACTACTCAGCATTCCTTGAAAGTATCAACTTGATACATTTAGTTTTTTCTGAGTATTGCTGATTCATTCTGTTGATAAACTGGATTAAAATAATGTCTTTTGATTTAGTTTAAACATCATACTGAGCATTCCTTTAAAGTATCAACTTGATACCTTTAGCTGTTTCTTAGTATTGGTGATGCATTCTTTTTGATTACCTGGATGGAAATAATGTCTTTTGATTTAGTTAAACATCCTACTCAGCATTTCTTGAACGTATCAACTTGATACCCTTAGTTTTTTCTGAGATTTGCTGATGTATTCTTTTGACAAACTGGATGGAAATAATGTATTTTGATTTATTTCAACATCCTAATGAGCATTCCTTGATACCACCTTGACACCCTTAGCTTTTCCCCTTGATACGAAAGCATCAACTTGATCCCCTTAGTTGTTTCTGAGTATTGCTGATGCATCCTTTTGATTACCTGGATGTACATAGTGCCGTTTGATATAGTTCAATATAACGGCCGAGGTTTGTCCTTTACTAGGTTTCAGAAACCGCTGCAATAAAGATCTTTCTCAACATGCATTGAAAGTTTCCACTTAAAAACCTTAGACGTTCCTCAGATATTTCACAGATTTTGTCAGATTGGATGCACATAGAATCTTTTAATTTAGATCAACATCATCTTATTACTGTTAAAGAACAAATGAAACCCAAAACGAAGAGAAATTAAATAAACAATCACAGCAAAAAAAAACATACAACAAGTACTAATTTAAATGAATAAATAAATATTAAAACGATTGATGCTTAAACTGAATTTGCATATAAAGCTAAAAACGAAGACCAAAACGAACAGAAATTAATTAAACAATCAATGCAAACAAACATACAATACATACTAATATAAATGAATAAATAAATCTTAAAACGAGTGGAACTTAAATTAAATATGCAAATCAAGCTTGAAACGAACAAAAATCACTGCAAACCAGAGTTTAAGTATCGCCTCCTTCTTTCATTAGGGACGTTCTTTTCCTCATCTTTGTGCTAAGATCTTAAATCTTTTGACTAAGAACACTTGAAAGTGAAATCTTAGCGTCTTTCACACTTTTTGCTAACATCAGCGAGCTGTAAGATCTTAGAACAAATATGGGTTAAAAGAACGGAAATCTTTGAAGAAAGATGTGAGATCTTAGATGTAATATCTTAGTGCAAAAGAACAGTCCTATTGTAAAAGTCTAAAACCTACTGCGTCATTGGCATTTTACTGAAAACCAATTACAAATATTTTCTTTTGTACTTAATATTGAAAATAAACCTTAAAATTACACTAAAATTTTGAACTGATGGGCTTTCAGCAATTAGTATCATTATCAATTAAACATTCACTTTAGTTTTATTAGTTCTTTCCAAGACTGTTCAAGACAAATATAGTGTCACCACAAACAAGAGTTTGGATACTGCCCCCTTCCTCACTGTAAGAATCTGAGCCTACTGCGTCACCGGCGCTTCACTGAAAACAAATTATATTACAAATATTTTCTTTCCCAGTTATTACAGAATTGAAAATGAAAATAAAAATTACAGTGAAATTGAATCATGAACTGATGATCTTTCAGCAATCAATATCATTATGTAAAGAATATTCAATTTGATTTTATTTGTACTTTCCAAGACTGTTCAAGAAACATATTGTTTTCAGTAAAGCGCCAATGATGCAGTAGATTTTGGACTCTTACAGTGAGAGAAGGAGGCGATACCCAAGCTCTTGTTTGTAGTAATTTTTGTTCGTTTTAAGGTTTATTTGTATATTCAATTAAAGCATTAATCGTTTTAAGATTTATTTATTCATTTACATTAATATTTGTTATATTTTTTTGCTATGATTGTTTACTTAATTTCTGTTCGTTTTGGGTTTCAATTATTCTTTAATAATAATTTCTGGTTGTTTTGAGTTTGAATTTTAAAAGGTATTTGTATCTGCTGTTAATAAGTTTAATAGTTCCTTCACTTTTCTTTGAAAAACTTTTTTTTCGGATTTTTTTTTAATTAATAACAATTAAACATCTAGGTTATTTTTAAACATGGAACTAAAATCTATAAATGTTGACACTGACCGAAATCATGTCATTTTTAGCTGCAGTCCTGAATTTCAGTATAGAGTCTCAAATATGCGATTACTTACCCCAGTAAAAATTGTAACAATAAGAAAGGATTTAAATGAAACTGGAAATTCATGGAGCAGGATAAAGAGTGAAGCTTTGAATGCATTCTGATGGAAGAGTCTGTGCAACTGTGCTGGCCTCAGGTTTCTTAGTGATGCGATTAGTTAATAGTAGTAGTAATATTAGTAGAAACTTACTGATTTAGGATAGTCTTCAACATTGGCCAGAGCCTTAATTTCATCCAGCATTGAATGTTGCTGATCCAAGTTAAGGAGCCCAATGAAGGGTCTCAAGTCACTAAAAGCGCATGGCTTGTCACCAAAGTTTTTCACGTAATGTACAAACGAGTAAAATAGTTCTTCCCCTGTAATAGAAGATAGTCACTTGTATTTAATATCTTTAATAGTCCGTTTATTACTAGGGGTTAACAACACTACATAGTTATACGAACTATTAGCCCCCTCCCCTCAATACTTCTGTGTGTATATCACCAGATATTCTAGTGAGAAAGGGTGGCTGCAGCCCCCAAAACAACTAATTTTTAGGCCCCAATTACCACACTTTTTATGAAAGACCCTTCACAGCAATACTGAGCGGGGATTTATCCCCTACTCTCCCTTCAATTCAAGGAACGGATTTTGGCTATGTTCACAATACAGATATTGAGGAGGATAACGGCTTCCCCCTATTGAAGAAATATGTGAACTTGAAATAAAAACTAAATCTATATGTTTAATTACAGAGAAGTGGAAGGGGTAAAGCCCCTTCAACCTAAACAGAAACATGATTTCTCTGATGTTGCCTCCTTGACCCATTTATGGATTATCGCCAATGAATTCTTTTTTGCAACTACGTCCCCCAAATTTTAAAGGACGTTTAAACGTATTTAAACAGAGGCAAATACGCATAAACATATTTACGTTTCGGAGGGAACCCAAATTTCTTTTTACAACCTAAAAACTATGGGTTGCATTAAAATTGCAGGAAACTATGGAAAAAATCCAAAAATCACGATTAATACTCTTTGAGCCAGCAAGCCTAACCCCCTGAAAACAATAAATATTTGACATATACATGAAAAATGTGATTATCGCATAGAATAATGTGAACAGATATTTATTTAAAAAAAAGAAGGGGGGGGTATGTAGGAGTGAGCACAGATAATTAAAACATCAAAAAAGAGCCAAATACCCGAAAGGTACCAGAAAACATAAAAATTACAAAATTCAAATACAATCGAGTACTTCTCTGTTCAAAAAAGAATTTCTTTAAGGCTTTTATATCATTTTAATATTACTCACAGGGCTCATTAGATTTATTAGTAAAGTGTATTTTTTTTCAAAACGGATATGTATTGAGTTTTAGGTAAAGAATAACTCATTAATACTTTGTCATTATTATTTTTTGTGCATTATTTAAAAGGATTATATTTCAACTAAATAGGTGACAGAACCAAACAGTACACAAAAAAGATGCACTTACAGATAATCTTGATAGGGAAATAAAGTAACTCTCTAAACAGGGCAAACACTAAATTGAAATGAGGCCAGATGCCTTTGCACTACATACAAAACACAAAGAGATCAGAGATGCATTGAAACACATAGGAGATAAATAAATAGTAATTATGAGTGTAATTCCGTGAGAAATAGAAGAATTGTTTAAATATTCGATCATAATTAGACTGGAAACTAGTTCTGGCGCTAGTTCCAAAATTCAAAAGTTTCAAAAGTTTAAAGTCAGTTCCAAAGGCTCCAAAAGTCAAAAAATTTAATTACCTCATGCCGGATGGTAAACAATCCTAAAGCTGGAGGCCTATGTAAGTGAGAAATGGAATGATTTAGTTTTAGAACCTATAGATCTGGTTTCCGTATTGGCGACTTAAGCCCTCCCCCCACTAGATTTCTTATCTTCCCTCTAAGTTTTGACTAATACCTTTTTGGGGGGTATTTTTTTTGAAAAATGCCCTTTTTTTGCTAAAGCAATATCAAATCTCGTAAAACTCTAAACGTGTCATTGACCCACATCAACAAATTAAATCTGAAATATTAAAAAAAATATTTAAAAAAATATAGGATAGCCTGTAATTCCAACCTCCCGACATATTTACCTGATTGTGCGAAATACAAAAAAATTGACTTTGGTGAAATAACATTAAAAACACATACAATTAGTTATTTATGAAATACTCTCACGTTCCAATCCTGAAAAAGATTACCGTTGCTAAAATACCACACCAAAGAAAATTTTGAACTTATAACCAATTATGGTTTTTGAATAAAAAAAAATAAAATCCTTCGAAAACATACTTTATAGTATTAATATAAATGGCCAAAGCATAGAAGCGCTGTGTCTTAAAGCCCTCGACCCACCCCCCTTACTGTTTGCAGCCTCAGAATCCCAATGCAGAATTTGGAGCCTCATAATTCGGTTCCTGGGCGTTTGTTTTTTTTAAATTATTCCTAAATAAAATAATACTCCTGGAAAAAAAATACAGTAGAATAAGAAAACTAAAAAAACAATTATATCAAAAATATTTTTTTTTACGTAAGTACCTTCGCAAAGAAACAAGACAAAATGGTTATTGACCCCAAGCTATTTTTTTTTGAACTGATCCCCGCTTTCTGGAAAAGAAAATAAACAAAAAGGAAAGGATGCAGCACTAGACCCTTAAAGTCCAAACTGGCGGTGCTGATCTCCATTTCTAGGTCCTTCAGTCAGGAAGTCCAATGAGGGTTGGGGGCCCCCCATTCTCTGCTTTCACTCACTCTTCTTGCTCACCGTCCCCGGATCTCTCCAGTTGTCCATTTAGAGCTGGGCCGACTCTGGCTGAGCTTACAGAGCCACACCACTAACCCCCCTCTCAAACCAAATCACTGGCTACACCAGAAATCAAACCCTCGCCCTTTGGATAAAGGATTCTAAATCCAGCGCGCCAACCACTCGGCTTAGACGACCTCTGGAAACAAAGGAGGACAAGAAAATTGAAGGGCAGAAATCTTTTAAATTTACTGCACACGTTTGGAGAATATCATGACCGCAAAACCATTTTAAAGGGCATGCTAGCAGGAATAAGAGGAGGTTAGTAGTTCCTTTATCCCGAATATTTTCCGAAAAGCTTGGGAAGCAGAAGCTTAAAGTAAAATTAAAAACTAAAAGGTACTAGTACTAACACTACAAAGTACCTTTATATCCAAGGATTTTACCCAGCAGCAATTTCGACAATGCAGGCCCTCTGATTTTCTCCTCCGAATTGATGCTATTGATAAATTTGATTAAGAATTCATCCGTATCATTCGACGATTGTCCACCCTCTTTAAAAGTCCATGATAATAATCAAAACGATCAGGAAAGGAAAGAATAAGGTCCTTGAAGGTATTCACTGCTTCTGCGCAGGAAGAAGAATCTTTAGCTGCTAGGTTTAAACAGATTTCAGCTTTCTGTTGTGCACACGATGTGTGAATTAGTATCTCAGCAATTTGCGAGTTGAGGACATCTTTTAAATCGCTATATTTCCTCTGGAAAATTTGAATATCTTATTAATTAAAAAAGTATAAATTTGTTAATAATACCAGATTATGGTAATAAACTTTTATTGATTGTTTTTTTTAAAGTATGCCAACTTATTTCGAACGGTGCAGGGGGAGGGGGCAAGTCAAAACTGCCCATAGCACGTGAACTGTTAACAATATTGAAACAATCTAAGGCGCGCGGGATTTCATATAGGCCTAGTTGGATGTGTTAAATAAACTGTCCAAATCTCTAAATTTCCCCTGTAAGAATTTATGTGACTTATTATTAAAAATAATAAACATATTTATGAATAAAAATAAAAATATTTAAATACGAAAAATATTAATGTGCAATATTATTAAAAAGACGAAAAATATATATGAAAAAAAAAAATATTTAAAAAATATTTAAATACTAAAAATATTTATTTGTCTTAGAATAATTTATGTGCCCTATTATTAAAAAGACAAAAAATATTTATGACAAAAAATAAGAATATTAAAAAATATTTAAAGACGAAAAATATTTATGTGCCCTATTAGTAAAAAGACGAAAAATATTTATGACAAAAATAAAAATATTTAAAGACGAAAAATATGTATGTGTCCTTGAAGAATTTATGTGCCCTATTAGTAAAAAGATGAAAAATAACTAGTCCCTCCTCTTTAAGATTCATCTAGAGGATCTCTCTTCAAGGAAAATTTGTGCCCTATAAGCCCAAATTTCAGTGACTCAGATTTATCACATTAAAAAACTTTGATACCCTCCTTAGTCTCTGGGCTATAGCAACCAATAGTTACAATGATTTACTGTACATATGAAAAGTTTACCGTCTGCGGGCTTCACAACCAGAGCATCCTGCCAATTTGGCACTCATCCAACAATTGAGCCGTGATAAAATTTTGTTCCTCAAAATAGGCCAAATTCATTTTTGAGTCAAATAGAAATAATTAAAAGATAGTTTTCAGGGATAGATAATGCAATTGCAAGGTATGTAAATAAAGAATGACATAGAGTATACATAGGGAAAAAATAGGTAAAGGAAGATAGAAATGAAGATCCACAATATTAAATAAAGAATTTAAATAAAATTAAAGAAACAAGGATTTTGACAATAAATGAAAATTGGAAAACTATCGTGGTCGGTGGTAAATTATTTCCGTTATGGAGGGGAGAGACGTTCTTTCATTTCTTGAGATAAAGAAACAGATAATAAGATAGGTACAGACAAAGATACGGGGCAGACTGATTCTAGGGGGGAGGGGTAGCATTTTTTTGGCTTAACCAAGATAACCTAAATCTCCTGCATCTATAGGATTTGGCTCCCTGGCCTGGTTCACTTTGTAAATATTCATGGAGCAATCATTCAGCCCTCATCAATTTAGACTTCATCACATCATCACATGATCATCACATCATTACACATCATTACAAATTTCTTTTAACACATTTTTTTCAAAGGTCTATTTGTATAAATGATATATTTCATGGATCAGTAATGCAAGCAAAATGTGCAGCAAGATGCTGTGATTGTTTTAGGTGTACACTCTAAGCAACGAAACGCATATAGCTTATCTAATCTTGAACTGATAGATTTTAGGACGTATAAGACTTTTAACTATCAGGGGGGAGAATTGACCTGATCAAACGTGGTTCATCAGAAAGTATAGTATATTTTCGCAGTTTTGCCACTAACTAGGCTCATCTATTTACTTGACGATAAGGTTTTGAAAGTGGCATATTTGTGAAAATATAAACGTGGAACATATTAGGAAGTGCAATGATCACCTATTTTTTGCGTTTTTTTTATATTAAAAACAAGGATGGATTAATTAAAAAAAATATTTGCTTAAAGTAGCCTAAAGAACGAAGTTGAAAATTCAAACGAGCAACAGTTTAAAAGATATTTAATAATTTATCTTAATAATTCAATAAAAATTATCTTTTTAACGAAACCTTATTTGATAGCATTTAGGTTACTTACCTTTTCAAATTAATTTGAAAATTTCCACAATAAAAATATTTTTTTTTATGTAGCCTAATATCCCCTCAATCAGAGTATTATATATTTTTTTTGTTCGACATCTACTCTTACTAATGATAGCCTCACCTGACCTCAACTATCAATATTGTGTTGGTTTTCGGGTGTTTTACCTGGCAACAATGGAAGATAATTCCATTGTATCCGTCGATGGCAGATCATAATTTTTTGGATTTTGTGCAAATCGCAGATATTGGCAAATAACTCGCTTTTATGGTTGTTAGGTATTTGGTTTTAATTCTTATAATTTTTGGCTTTTATTGAATTTTATTCATCTTTTAAGTTTTTGGTTTTTTGGTTCTTTTCACATTGACTTTCTGAGTTTGTTTGTTTTTTTTTCTTCGGCACTTTCCTTGGATAAATTATTTCGTTTCGCGCTGAAGAAGAGAGGCGTTTGTCCTCTTGAAATATTAGCTTTGTTTTTTGTTTTTAAGTATTTTAAATTTGCCTTTAAAACACCCAGTTTTGCTCGTTTTTATTTATTTAAAAAATGGAAATGTCCCCCCTCATTCAAGCATACGTTTGTTGCGTTACGAATAAAGAAGTAGCGAATCTCTCTTCAAGTTATCTTTATTTTTGATTTTGTCAATGATATCTCTCAATTTTATTCTCTACTACTTCTTCCCTTTATCGTGAAGATTACCCTCGTCTAAATACTAAAATGTATTAGTGCATCAAATCTGAGCCATATATAATTTTACTGGCAATACAGCTGACAATTCTGTCGACATTTTTGCAGTGACGTCAATTGGGGAAGAGGAAGGCATTCTATCTCCCCACTATGTTTTTACCCCTTAGATTTTGAAAAATACATTTTCTGTGGGGTACTTTCCTTGAAAAATGCCTTTTTTTATTGTCACTGAGATATTTTGAAAAAAAAGACAAATTTGCCTTTCCCTCCAAATTTTTTGCACCACCCTATATTTCAGAAATGCCGTTTTTAGGGGGTATTCTTATGGAAAAAAGTCTTTTTTTGTATTTTCATTGAAAAAAAAAATGGAAGAACGATAAATTTGATCCTCTAGATTTTTTGCACCTTGCTAAAACGCCTTTTTTTGGCATTTTCATTGGAAAAATTGAAAAGGACAAACTTACTGCCCCTGTTTTTTTTAATCTTCAAAGATTGAATTTTGTATCCACACCATTTTTTGTATAAGAATACAGTCATGTTAGACCTAAGCTCGAATATCCAAGTAATACATAAAAAGAACTAGGTGAATTATTTTTTTTTTTGTATTTTCGACATAACACCTTTAAATTAGGTGTTGTTTTCTTAGACCACACTGCCGTTCTAAGACGAACAAATAAACTTTCAAATGGGGATAAATCCATTTTTAGTGTGTTTCTTAGTTTCTTATCCAGTTTTTCAGTGTGGTCTAAGAAAACAACACCTAATTTAAAGGTGTTGTGTCAAAAATACGTCGTATATATGGGTAAATGAGACCACTCTAGTAAACATCTATAAACCCAACATTTGGTTTGCAATTAGAAGACACAGAAGGCTTTGTCACTCTCATTGAAAATTTGTTTTACGTTTGGGCAAGATTATAGAAAAAAATTTAAATCAAGAACTTTGAATGAACTTTGTCAATGAACTCTCTCTGAAAACAAGCTAGTGAATAATCTGGAAGCTCATTATTTTTTGAATAACCCGAAAAGTTATTTATTTTGTTCTATATAAATGTGTTAGTTTCAATTTTAATATTTTAGTATTTCTACTGAAGACGGTCGCTGTATATGTGACCGAAATATCTGGACTTTTGTACCTGTTTTTTTCACTGTCTAAATAAATGGATTTATCCCCCTTTCAAAGTTTATTTGTTTATTTTTTTTGTAAAACTGCTCTTTTGATATTATAAAACTGCTCTTAGACAACTAGCCGAAAAACATGTCGAACAACAAGCATTGCAAATAAAAAAAAACCTAGCCTATACTCCTTTGCGAGGAATGGAGAAAACGTATTTTATCTCCTACCCATAGCGCAAAATTATCAGCCTATTACCCCCCAATTAGAAAAAAAATCTGACCCTCTAGTTCAAAGCTGAACCCTCTAGGCGCAACACAAAAACAAGGTGCACTCTCTATTGATGATCAAAAACGAATAAGAATTTCATTGTACTACGGAGAAATACTGTCTTCAGTTACCCGTTCTACAACGTCACGTGGTTGGCTAAGTCTTAAAGATGCTTAAAAAAGTATATAAAGTAAAATGAATTATAATGTAAAATTACTGTTAATTAACGTTGTTTGTGAAATAATAAATATATCCCGCAAATTCGAAATTCAGCCGACGTTTTTGATAAGAAGGCAAACACACTAGACGTCAGATTAAATATCCCAGTAAAATTTAATAAAAAAATAAATACATTTGTGATAAATGTTCTTTGTAAACATTTTGCTTTAACGATATAATATAATTTATTATTGCGATGTAGCATTAACTTTTTAGGCTAATCCTTCTACTTGACAAAATGGTCGAACCTGGAACAAACTCTGACAATATGATTTTTACACCAAAATGTTCAGAAAAATTCAGGAGTATAATATGCCAAAAGTCCGCAAAAATTTTGAAACAGGAAAATGCCCCAAAATTGCACATAAAGGCCAAAATTTTAGTCCAATGATAAAAATAAGTGCTTTTAATGGTATTTTAAGGGTCTTTTAGAGTGTATTTTAGAGATCTATTGTATTTATAGATATATTTTAGAGATCTATTGAGAATGAAAATCAGCTTCAAAATTGCTGTGGACTTGGACTGGATAAAAGCCAAAAAATCTACTTTTCTTCAAGAACGTCTTGGAATGTCATCTTATGCTTAATTACGCTGAATTATGCTGAATTAGCATAAGAGACCTCAATTAAGCAAAATTAAACAAGAGCAAAAATTAAACTCAGTTTAGCAAAACTTAAACAAAAATTAGCAAAATTAAACATAGCCAGTTCATCTTATGGATGGGAGGGGAGGCATGACCAATAAAAACTACTGAAATCTAAACCTTCGATTAATTGCCCAAAGAAGCACTAGGTACACTCTCCGACCGCACCTCCGCTATTAAGTGGCAAGTTAAACTATAGGATACGGGTAAAAGTATTGTAATGGGATCGATTCTAAAAAAAAATACATCAAAATTCCCCAATTAAAGTTACCCCAGTAAAGTAACATCACCCAAAAATATGAATCCGAAAATTCAAGTAACCTACAGATCAAACAAGTCTCAAGCGTTCAATTTAAAGTAGTGAAACAAATGTATTTAATTAAACAATACATTGTAAGAATCTTGTAGCAAGTCTCAAGCGTTTCAGTTTAAAATAGTGAAACAATTGTAGTTAATTAAACAACACATTGTAAAAAATCTTTCCCACAGAAAATGTAATAAATAAATCCGACTCCATGCCGTCAAAGTGTGCAATAAATATTAGCTTGGTCAAATCTTATATGACAGGCGACTAACAGAGTAATTCAAATAATAAGAGCCCAAAAATACCAAACTGTCAAGAGAGTAAGATTTATAATACAAAAAAAATAGTCACTCGAGATGCAAAATATATTTGTATAAGCTAATTGCATTGTTCTGGAGAATAAATTTTAAAACTTGTTATCTCAATGAAATTAAATTGTATTATCCTTTACCAACTTTCATAGAAATAAATTACAAGTCTGCTGAAAATTAAGCGACACCCGGCTGGCAAAATGTTACAATGTAAAACTTCTTTCGTTTGAAAAAATTCCAAAGTGTTATTATGAAAAGTTATAAATTGTAATTAAAGTTACAATGTAGAACTTCGCTTTATTAGAATAATTCCAAAGTGATATCTTAAAAGTCATAAACTTTAATCAAACCCAAGTAGCCCATTGGTGCAAGCCCGTCCAATAGTGATGTAGGACAAATAATGCAGCCAATAGGGACTGTAAAATATACTTGTGAGTAACGCCCGAATGTAACCTCTGGCGAAATTAGGAATAGTAGATTGTTAGGACCTAGCAATTACTGGTTTAATTAGCTTAACCAGTAATTAGAAATAAAATTCTTAGGAATGAAAGTGACTCTTTGGCCCTTTCGCCAAATAGAGTGAGTAGGTGATGGACTTTAAAGTAATGTTATCATGTATATAGTTTAATAGAGCAATCGGAGATATGGAAGAAAGATATAAATTTTGCCAGATCTGAACTAATTAAAGTAATGAGCAATAAGACAAATTATTAAAAAAAAAAAAATCAAAATTTGAAAGTACAAAGAGAGTAGCTTAACACAACGATGAGGACATCGTTAAAAATGGGAAGGATGATATGTAATGGGATCAATTCTCAAAACCCCCAAAATCTCCCAATTAAAGCGACCCAAGTAAACAATAAAATCACCCAAAATATGAAGCTGAAAAATTCAAGTAACCTACAGATCGAGCAAGAGTCAAGCTTCCAATTTAACATAGTGAAACAAATGTATCTACTTGTACATTGTAATTATACTTTGTAACAAACATCATAAGAATCTTTCCCACAGAAAATCCAACAAATAAATCCGCCCTTGTGTCGCCAATAAAAGCAATCAATATCAGTAGGACCAAATCTTATATGACAGCCAACGAACAATGTAATTTGAATCTTAAGAGCACGGAATACCAAACTATCAAGAGGGCAAAGTTTATTATACAAAAAAATAGTCACTCAAGATGCAAAATATCTTTGTTGCATTGTTCTGGAGACTAAGTTTAGAACTAGCTATCTCAATGAAATTAAATTTTATTATCCTTTACCAACTTTCAAAGAAATAAATTATAAGTCTCCTGAAAATTAAGCGACCCCCTGCTAGCAAAATGTTACAATGTAAAACTTTGTTCGTTCGAGAAAATTCCAAAGTGTTATTATAAAAAGTTATAAATTGTAATTAAAGTTACAATGTAGAACTTCGCTTTATTAGAAAAATTCCAGAGTGATATCTTAAAAGTCATAAACTTCAATTAAACCCAAGTAGCCCATTGGTGCAAGCCCGTCCAATAATGATGTAGGACAAATAGTACAGCCAATAGGGACTGTAAAATATACTCGTGAGTAACGCCCGAATGTAACCTCTGGCGAAATTAGGAAGGGTAGATAGTTAGGACTTGGTAAGGTTTGCGCCAGTCTTATGCCAGTCTTATGCGAGTCTTATTTGGAGTCTTATTGGAGTCTTAGAGGAGTTTCTTGTGATTTATGTGAGTCTATTCAAAATAAACTTTCGAGAGAACTTTTTGTCAGTGAATTAACTTTTGTGTCGCTTTACCCCAGATGACAATTCTGTAATAGTATCTCTTGCTGCAAGTGTACTGATATACCGAAGCTCTGTGACAACTATGTGAGTAATAATAAATACATTACTTTCTTATTTTATTCTCTCTATGTTAATATTTCTCAAGCTTGTTAGTCCTTATGGCTCCACTCGCTCCTAAGGGAAACTGAAGTTTTTCAATCTGATTTCGACTCAATATGGCCGTTAACATAAGCTCCCTATTTGAACCACTAATTTAAGCTCCCCACACACGTAGTTCTGCCTCCTCTCAGGTACACCACCTGTGAACCGCCAACTAAGAGTTTAACTAAATTTCCCCATTAAATCAATCAGTCGATATAAGAATAAATAATTTTTATTAAAACTCCCCTTATCAGAAGGTTTTTGGAAGAATCCAGCCAGAATCATTTTTACATAACCCCCCCCCCCCATTAGAGTATAACCTCTGTAACATCATCCATTGCCACCGTCTCTCACGGTTCAGACATGGCCATGGTCACTGGATACCTCCATCTAAAACATAGTTCGATGCAAGTGGAAAAAACACCGAGATAGGGAGACAAAGTCCAGGCTGAATAGTAGTAAGCAGAATTAGAACCAATTGGTGTCATGGTCGTCACTAGGACCTGTCATGGACTTAAATTGTCCAGAACCTAACGACCCAGGACTGTAAGCAGTGGAATTCAACCATTTACAAATTCCTAGCACCTGCTCAGGCTACAAATTCAGCATCAAGTCCAAACAAGTTGTAAACGCTATTCTGAAACAAATTAGATTTATAGGTATTACTCGTCAAAAGAACAGCTAAAGATGCTGGAGAACCTCTGAGGATCCAAATCCCTCCCCCTGCAATTTAAAAGTCACAAGGATGTTATATGATGCTTTAAAATACAAAATATATTTTTAACAAAAAATAGTTTTAACCCACCTTGGCTCCAGAATTGAATTACGACCTCAACCACAAACCGACAACCTTAATTTACGAAAACAAAGAAGGTGTCATGACCTCATTTTCATGATCGCAAATGGATTCCCAAACCAGGTGAACCTCTTGATTT
Source organism: Artemia sp. Qi Xiang Cuo (assembly GCF_049724085.1). Lineage (NCBI taxonomy): Eukaryota > Metazoa > Arthropoda > Branchiopoda > Anostraca > Artemiidae > Artemia > Artemia sp. Qi Xiang Cuo. The sequence continues at coordinate 12,763,820 of NC_142803.1, forward strand.
GACCGCTAAAACAATCATAATCTATAATTATGAAAACTATTAATTTTTTCAATGAAAATTTCAATTCAGCAAGCAGATATCAATTTTCACAGATGGAGTGGCAACGCACCTCTGACTGCATACCCAAGAGTATAGAAACCCCTTCCAGCTTAGCAGGGGGGTGTTTGACTTTCTCACAACTCTATTTTTTTAAACAATAAAAAACTTTAGCGTAAAGAGCAAGGCGTTGAGGAGGGGACAGCCCCTTTCATATACGGGACGATTCCTGTTCGTTTTAAGTTTTAATGTCGCTCCTTACTTTCAACTAAAAAAACTTGTTTTTTTTATTATTTAATTATAGTAAAGATCGAAGTGGGTATAATGTATTATTTTTTGTTGTTGTTGTTGTTTAGACCAGGACATTTCGTATCGAAGGAGTTGTCGTTGGAACTTCGAAAAGGGCTCATTCGATTGAAAATAAAAGGGGCTGATGCCCTTAATAATAGTTGAAAGTTACTTGAAGGCAACTAATCCCCCTTCCCCTCCCACCCTCCCACGCCAACCCTCCCATTTCTACTCTTAATATTTAACCAAATCAAAATAGCGTAAGTGTATCCAAGCTATCAAAGAAAGTAAACAGATTTTTTTGGGGGGAATCAAGTTTTCCATTTCAGGTCAACTAGAGGAGGTATGAAACTAAATTAAACAGTACTATTTGTGTCCAGATTTTTAAAAGGGTGTATGTTGTTAAAAACTGCTGAAATTTTTTTTCCAGCATACAAGTAGCAGGCCATACTATAAAGTCTTAAAAAACGAAAAGATTTAAAGTATTATTTTCTTTTTCCCTGAAAAGACTATGTCAATATAAAACGAACAGAAATTAATTTGAAAAACTTTTTCCACAAAATTCGTTTTTCAAAGAAAAGTAAAGAACTCCATTAAACAAAAATGCGCAAAAATAAAATCAAATAATCTACCAACTGTGAAACTACCACAAATCAGCATCGATAAATAAATGAAATCCAAAACCACAGTTTATAGAATTAACAGTATGATCATTCCCTATCTTACCCATTATAAAAACACGGACCGAGGTGCAAGTGCTCCGAAGAACGTAAAAACATAAGCGGCATTAGATCTTTTCACGGGTAGACAAGTCAGATTTCTCTTGGACGCGAAACTTAGAGTTATAGTAGAAATAAGTGGAAACCTGCTATTACGAATAATGCACTTTGTAACCCTCTTGGACGCGAAACTTACAGTTATAATAGAAATAAGTGGAAATAAGTGGAAACCCGCTATTACGAATAATGCACTTTGTAACCATTTCTCATTGATTGACGTAAACACACTGATACATAACTGCACAGATAAGTGGGAGGAGCTTTTTGTTCGCACCGAGAATAAAGACCAGAAATAATCTGCGATAAACTTACTGAATAATTCTATAAACTGTGCCCAAAACGAACAGAAATTACAATAATTAACCGAGTCAAACTCAAAACGAGCAGAAATTAACATAAGTTGGACGCAAAACCCCTATGCCTTCCCAAGGCCAGAACAAATTTGCACTTTACTGAAAAAATACAAATGAATGTGCATTGTCACTTTAATATACATATACTGATATTTAGTAATCGAAATGTTAAAACTATTTGATTTATTAAAGTTATAAAATTAAAAAGATTTATATTTTTTCATTCTCATTTTTTGTTTAATGGAGTTCTTTACTTTTTTATTTGAAAAACTTATTTTGTGGAAAAAGTTTTTTAAATTAATGGAATTAAAAATCGTAGGGCCTATCAATCTATCTCCGTTGTTCCCAACATGGGATGCTGGCCCCGCCAGTAGGGCATGGTAATATTTTGGTGGGTCAAGGGCAAGATGTGCACCCTTTGGCTGACTATACATTAGAGCCTTAATTTGAAAAAAAAGTCATGTGAATGACACAACATTCATGTGCTTTTCAAGAGCAATCGAATGACGTCACATTCATATGCATTAAAAGAGTAAAAAAGATATGATAGTAATGCAATAACGTTAAGCATTTTATAGAAGATCTTTTATACATACCACGTCGTTAATTCGCGTAAAATACGTCTAAAGGACGAAATCCCCCCCCCCCAAAAAAATACCAGGTTTTTTAAGCTTCCTTTTGGTGAATCCATGTGAAATTTTAAATATCAAAATTTGAATATCACGGATAAGGAGGACATCAGGAGTTTATAAATTCTTAAGGGGGGCATGGCTAAAAGTGGTTGGGAGCCACTGATCTATCTCCTCTTTACAGATGGCATTAACATACCGCCCTTCATGAATCACGCTCTATCTATCAATAACTTTTTTCCTGGTCTGGATTTGAAGGCAATTTGCCCTTAATTGGGTACTCTTGCATTATATAGGCTTTTCTAAAAAGTCAAGTTTGGTTAATGCTAATGAAATAAAATAAAATAGGATGAATATATAATAGTTTAGAAACAAATTTGGGCTATATATTTACACATTAGGGGGTGGGAAGTAAAGCATAGCATATATTAAATACGTAACCTAACCTAACCTAGGTACCTTTTTCCCTCTCTAAACCCCAAAAAACAACAGTTTTAATATCGTATACGCAATAAAAACCATGCTATGCATTGTATTACTCTATAACGGTTAACCTGTCAAAAACGGTGTATTCGTGACTGGTTTCTTTGTAAAGGCCCATATAATACAAGAGTACCCTTATATGTATCCATTGACATAAAACCTTGCCCTGTAATTTATATATAAATAGACTTCTTCGAATGACGCAAGACGCACGAAAATGTTCAAAGTTCCAAGTCCTCCAAATACCAAGACTTTTACAGGTTCCATATATTTTATGATACACCTATTTCGGGTATTTTCACGAACTTACCTCCTTCCCCAGATAAATTATAGTGTATACTACATTCCTGAATGGACAAAATATACTATATCGAGTCGCTGAGGCGAACGAACTGAATCGCAGTTACTGAAATTTAAACGATGGTCGCGTGGATTCATATAATATATGTTCTGTTAAGCTAAATTAGCTACACCATTCAGCGCTAATATTATCGATACTGTTTTCAATAATACATCGAAATTTGGGAGGGGACGCTTAGTATATAGCCATTGTGTTGGCAATGATTGAAAAAACCCAACTAAACGTCATTCAAGTAAACACAAATGACATTGTTTGTCAACATCTGTCCCCTAATTTGGTTGCATAGCATTGTCTAAGTGAAAATAATGTCAATAATGTCAGAATTGACTGATACACTTCATAATGTTCTAACCATCATTTAAAATAGTGTAAATTCTGTTTAAACTTCTGCGTCTTAGGAGAATTCCCTAGAAGCAGGAAAATTAAATTACCAGCCAGACCATATAGTTTGTCTCATCCAGATAGAAGGTAAGATATTGGAACCAATTGGGAGGGGGGAAGGGAATTTTTAAAAACAGTCTATTGGTATTTTATTAAAAAAAACTATCCCCCTTGATTTTAAACCACGGCCGTATCCAGAGGGGTTAAGGGGTTTGATCCCCCCCCGCCCTGCCGAAATATTTGTTCGACTCGTAAAAACTTAACAAAAATGCATGTATACAAATTTTTGATACGTTTTTAAAGTTATTTTGTAAAAACACCCCGAATAAATACCCCCCCCCCAAACAAAAATCCTGGATTTCGCCCTATTTGAACAATACCTCTTTTAAAATTTTATTACAATAATAGAAAAATTCTTGCCCCCCCCCCAAAAAAAAAATCCGTAAATTTATTTTACAAAAAAATTTACTGTCATGATTCTATCATTTTTTTTTTAATATTCGATTTGAAAGATGAATTTTGATGGAATAATCTCCTCATGGAGACAGTGCTAGATAAATGTGTAGCATGAAAAAAATTGTTCTGTTATAGCTGTAAATTTATCTCCGCTGATCTACAGTCAATTATATTTAGAAAAAGGAGGGTTTTCTCGATTGTGCAAAATTTAAAGCTAAATATGTTCCAGCTCACTAAACTATAGATGCCAAGACTTTTTTCTTTTAATCTAATTATCCAAAATCGGTTGTTCATGTTGGGCAACTGTGAATCCACCCATATATAACTCATTCCCCCCTTGACATGGTAAAAGTATCTGATTGCTTCGAGTTCAGAAATGATACGGACCTCTCAGCATGAGGTACATGAATGAAAGTAGCCAAACCGCTTCTATCTGCCCAGACTTGCTGGATGTAACTCGCTGATATGCCATGCTTGGAACGCAGCATAGGAAAGGGTTTTTTTAAGAATCCACGGGGGACTTAGTGAAAAAATTTTCGAATGCTTTTGCAGTTAAAATTAGGTACTTTTGCATGCTTTATTACTCGCATAAAGGAACATAATCAATGGTAATAAAGACAATTTTGATAATAATGTATTACAAAAAGACAAAAAAAAAAAAAAAAAAAAATTAAGTTTTAGCTTTAGTGATAACTTAATGAACAGCTAGCAAAATTTGAGGCAAAGCGAAAAAAAAATTGACGAAATTCAACCAATTAATTTTGAAAAATCAACAAATGAAATAGTAAGAAATAAAAGAAAATAAACCAGATTCGGTGATTACTTTGATTTCACAATCCAAGGTATTCTTTGCAAAGTGTAGAAGTGTTTAAACTAAGAATAACCATGTACAGTGATATTATACAGGCCGAAATCGGGAAGCAAAAATTTTGGTACTTGTGCATTATATCCTACACAGCGCTATAGACTGCACAAGGAAAAATTACAGGAAACCAGTCAAACGGGTATTTGCAATGGATAAATGGATAGCAAAGCGTGATTTCTTATTGCGTTTACAATATTTAAACTGTTGTCTTTTGGGGTTTAGGGGGGGGGGAAGGTACCTAGGTTAGGTTACGTATTTAATATATGCTATGCTTTACCCCCCCCCCCTCCTAACGTGCAAATCTATAGCCCAGATTTGTTTCTAAACAATTATTTTTTCATCCTATTTTATTTTATTTCATTAGCGTTAACCAAACTTGACTTCTGTCGTGTGTAGGATATAATGCACAAGAACCGAAATTTTCCAGATGTCTCATATGCCTAACTTTTATTTCTACCTGCCATTTATGCAAATTCCAGATACGTTATTCTCTACCAAAGGACTTGGTACAGAAGTTAACACTCGAGTCGTGTAATTTAAATTTAGATAAAATCCTTGTGAAGATTTAAGGTTAAGGTGGATCTTTACTCCTCTCTCTTTATAGAATTTATTGTAAAGTAGAATCAGCGTTTTTATAATTATTTTCTTATTTATGTAATTCTTTAATTTTGGCGAGTGTCCTTAAATCCTTATTCCGTCTCCCACAGAATAAATGAATATTTTGTTAAGTAAATTTTTAGGTGAATTTTGTAATTAAAGTAACTTTTTGTCAAAGGCGAAATAAGTTATCTAAATTGGACTAGATAAGATTTGTTCATAATCAATTAATCATACAAGAAAATACATTGTGCTAATCCCCCAAAGGCTCCTAGGCCTGTAATAGAGGGGGAACATATACCCTTTAAATCAAACACTAAATCAATAGAAAAACAGTTAAAATAGGCCTACATTGAATAAATTAAACAAGATGAAATAGATTAAATAGGCTAAAGTATTCTTCATTTATAAAATATCCTTATTTATATTTTATATACAGAGTATTCTTTATTTATATTTTTGGCTAGTTTGGTTGCACGTATGCCAAAAATACTTAGGCCTGTAATAAATCAAACTGAACTGAAATAAAGATGCTTAGTCGACTTTTATATATTTTGCTAAAGAACAAAACACTTTTTTCTGTAGCCTATTTCAATGTTAAAATTTTTATTCAAAGATCTAAAAAAATCAATTATAAGAGTGAAAGCATTTAGCTGAATTGGAAACTTCATTTCGGTATAGCGCATAAATTAGGTCTAATAGACTTTAAAATAAAAACAATTAAAAATGCCCATCATTTTTCCTGGTCCTGGTCATGCCCAGAACCACTTACCTAGACCTCCTACCTAGAATCCTACCTACCTAGAATCACCTACCTACCTAGTACAGAATCACTACATGCCCAGAAGCACCTACCAGAATCACCTAAGCGATATAAGTGCGCATGTGGAAATGTAATCAGTTGACAAATCATGGACAGCTGCAACCTAGTAAAGAGCGAAGCATGGCCAATAGTAATCGAAAGTTTAAAAAAAAATGTTTAACAAGTTTTGAAAAAAAAGTCTAGTGAGAAAAAACTGCCATTAAAAGCCAACTCCGGAATGGTAACTATTGTTTCAATTACTCTTAAAAGTAAAAGTTTATTGCGTGAACGAATGACAATTTCGACGAAAGAGCCCGAAAAATCTCAAAAATGGCATCGGATCGAAATTAAAAATGAACCATTGGAGTTGCCATGATTGAAAACCATGTTAATGAGGACTGCAGCCCCCTTCCTTGCAAAACGAGGAACATCACTTTTTTTGCATAAGTCACTGATATATCTCCGTTTTGTTTACTCGAGGATAACTTACCGAGGCTGTGGTCGTACAATGTCGGGAGAGGGCCCATTGAAAAGAATTCCCAATATTAAGTACCCTTTTGAAACAACACAAGAGATTGTGCCATAGGAAAGTAACCCATTTCCTTTAAATCTTTCTTTATGTCGTCTTTCCACTCCAGACGAGGACGACCTGATTTCCGTCTAGCCCTAGACGGTTGGCCGACAAGGACAATCTTCGGCAATCTGTCATCCTTCAGCCGCAACGTGCCCTAGCCACCTCAACCTTTTTTTCATTATAGCCCTAGAAAGCGGTATTGAACCACATTTTTCGTACAGCCAATTGTTTGAAATGATCAGTCAGTCAGCCGGGTACCCAGAAAAATCCGTAAGCAATTTCTCTGGAAAACATCTAGCAAATTTTCATCCGCTTTTCGGAGCGCCCATGCTTCACAGCCATATTTGACCACTGTCATCACTGAAGCTTTTAATATTCTAATCTTGGTTTGCAGACTTATCTTCCAAACTTTTTTTAACTGTGAAAAAACACCCTGAGCCTTGGCTATTCTATTTTTAACATCTTCACTGGTCCCACCATCTTTACTAATAATAGCCTACTACCAAGGTAAGTGAAGCTGCCCACCTGATCATTCTTTTCGTTACCCAACATCATCTTTTCATCTTCACTTATTCCTAGCCTTGGTGACTTAGTCTTCATAACATTAATTTTCAAACCAATTCTAGCACCCTGAACTACGCAAAACCTCTAAAAGTTCATTCATTTTGCTCAAACTTTCATCTAGGATGCTTAAATCATCAGTATAATCTTAGTCCAGGATACTCTTTCCTCCCCATTGGATTCCGTGGTCTCCCATTGCCTTTCCTGTGCTCCTTAAGACAAAGTCCATCAAAATGATCCATATAAAGGGGGATAGACCACAACCCTGCTTAACTCCTGATTTAATACAAAACCAAAGGTGTTGGATAACTCTAGGCACTTCTCAATTATTAACCTAAGAGTGAGATTTTGGTCGACATATATCCTCTACCTTTTCTAAAACCGCACTGTTCTTCTCTTAAAACTTTGTCTACATCATCTCTTAGTCTAAAAAGTATATGGAAATAGATTAGAAAAAAAAAATATGAAGCTGTTTAGATACAGTTTAATACATTTTTTTAAAACTTTCACAATGTTACAATAAATCAAGTTGCGCAAACGAATGTATACTAAGTTTTAGGCTTTTGATAGACTCTCCAAATTCGAGCTTTTTTTCTACCTGAATGCCTTCTTTTAGAGAAATGTCGGCTTAAGATAGTGTCAGTAGTAACCGTACAATTCGTTTAAAGTATACATTCAGATATACACCTGAAGGCATAGATATGTGTTTAGGTTTTCAACGA